>NC_136503.1:43201100-43418600 GCF_053919585.1 Euprymna scolopes
TGGTCGCGGACTCTGTTGAATATGTTAAGTTTGGGAAAGTAAGTTGAAAACTAAAAACTATACAAAACAGTGTCAGAAACTCACCGAATATATGTTACTATGGCATAGGCTGGCATAATCGGTGGGTTTCTGGCAGTATTTTGTATAGCTTTTTAGTTTAAACTCACTTTCTCAAACTTAATGTAATCAACAGTGTCCGTCACCATTTGTAGCTTTCAAATGCACCAATTAACACCGTTTTTCGAGCCGACTAAACTTTACATTAAATGAAAAGTGTTTGTATTACTAAACACAGATACAAAGAAGTTGTCAAAAAATAAATATATAACAAATAAATGTTATCAAAGGCAATAAAAGTAAATGTTCTACCTAACTGGATAAGATTTTAGTGTTTTTATGTAATGTATAATGTTTAATCGGTTCAAAAACATTCAATGTTTATCGGTATATTTGAAAAATACAAATGGTGGCAGACTGTATCGAACACGTTAAGTTTGGGGAAATTTTGGGAAAATGAGTTTAAACTAAAAAAACTTTACAAAATACTGTTAGGAACTCACTCAGTATATGTTACCCTGACGTAGGCTGGCATATAATCAGTGATTTTAAACTTTTGCTCGATACAGGTGACGACTTTTAAGAGTCCCTTTTAGTGATTACCTGGTTTGAGGATATTTGTACAACTAAACAGCAAATCTGCCCCCAAAAATCTGGTATTATTTTACTTTAAGGCCCGTTTCACGTTCGTATATAACAAAATATTTTATTGTAGATTTCGGTGTGCTAAAAACGAATCTTCAAACCGTTTCCGTCGCAAAAAGAAAGTTTTCATGATATGAAGAAATTACTTTTTCGAAAAACGGTTGATCACTTTTCAATGTAAATTTAAGTTAGAATGAGCACCCACTTTCTGGCCACCTGAGAGAGGGGCATTTTTCTGTGTGTTTCTTAGCTAAAAAGTTTTTTGTTTGATTTCTTTTGCATGGTAATAACCCCTGAACTCTGGGACTATTTTCCATTTCACAGCCGTAGCCTTCGTTTACGCTATGCATGAGCATAAACGAAAGCTGTTTAGCCAATAAACATGGGAAAAATCCCCCCTCTCTCAGGTTGTTAGAAAGTGGGTGCTCATTTTAAGTTAAGTTTTCATAGAAAAGTGATCGCCAACTTTTCGAAAAAGTAATTTATTCATATCATAAAAACTATTTTTTTGCAACAGAAACGGTTTGCAGATTCGTTTTTAGCACACCGAAATCTACAAAAAATTTTTTTGTTATATACGAACGTGAGGCGCACGGCCCTTAATGGAAAATTTTATCAAAAATTCCAGGGGAAAATAGTTTTCAATAAAAACAGCAAATGAATTCAATAGAAAAAAATGGATGCTATTTTTTTTATTTTTTCTGCGTGTTTCTTAGCTAAAAAGGTTTTTGTTTGATTTCTTTTGCATGGTAATAACCCCTGAACTCTGGGACTATTTTCCATTTCACAAACGTAACCTTTGTTTACGCTACACGTGAGCATAAACGAAGGCTGTTAAATATGCACTCGCGTACCAAACTGCCTTGTCAAAAAACCTATAAGCCAATAAACACGAAAATAAATGCCCCTTCCTCAGATGGCCAGAAAGTGGGTGCTCATCTTAAGTTAAGTTTACATAGAAAAGTGATCACCCACTTTTTGAAAAAGTAATTTCTTCATATATGAAAACTATTTTTGGTACTCCTTGGGCGTTGAGTTCCATAGCGATCCGCAAAATTATTTAATGGTCATTCCCTTAGTCCCCCTCTTAGTCAAGGTTAATGCATACGCATGTAACATTTTTTTATTATTTACCTACGTTGCCTTTCGCACTTTTACAAATATTATTTACATTGGCTTAACTCTTTTCATAAATAATAAAAAAAAAAGTAACTAAACCATTTATTGATAATCTGTCACATGTACAAACATTTATTTATTTATTTATTTACGTTGGCTTAACTCTTTTCATGAATAAAAAAGTTTTACTCTTTAAGAATAATAAAAGAAAAAGTTACTAAACATTTATTAATTTCTCACGTACTTACGTTGGCTACTATTATGTAGATAGTAAAATGTTGTAATTTGAAAGTCGTCAACGCGTGGTGCAAAATGAAATGGCGGACAGTCTCGCAGTTACGAAAAATATTTTTATTTTATTTAATATTCTTATAATTCGCAATATTAAATTATTTTCATAATATGAAAACATTCCTTGACTTTACAGATAGATTTTCTGAAAATTTCAATTAAATTGGTAATGTAGAAATATAGTTTTATTGATTTTGAACGAACCAAGTATTATAATTATATATATATATATATATATATATATATATATATATATATATATATATATATATATATATATATATATATATATATATATATATGGCGGTTACCATAAATTTTAACGACGTTTGAAAAAGGGTCACCATTTCGGTCAGTCCCCCTTTTGGGGCACCTCCGACATTAGAGAGAGAACAAGAGTGCTGAAAAAGAACGGTTGTGGAAAAGAAAACATCGGGTTATAATTAAGTGCGACGAGACTTTAGGATTGATGATGCTTCATAAAGCTTTCCAAGATATAGGGTACAAAGAGGATGGTACATTTCTTTGATAAAAGTCTTTACCCAGGGAAACTGGTCCGTCGCGTGTTGATGCTTCTATCGTTTCCGCATGTCTGAGAGAGATTTATTCTTTGTATCTCCCTCCAGGACAGTCCTCTATTCCGATTGGCTGAAACCTCTGGTGACGTTGAGAGAAGAAAGGAAGGGAAAAGTAGAAGAGTAAGGAGAAAGAGAGAAATAAGGGAAGCATACCGTAGCAGTATCATAGTAGTAGTTCACCACACACACACACACACACACTTCACCACACACACACACAAACACACACACACACACACACACACACATATATATATTCTTGGAAGTTTTTAACCTTTAAAACTATACAAAAAATAAAAATTATTTTTATCATTCGTTAGAAAACTATTTAGTCAATAAGTCATTCATCACCTGCAATCACTGCATCAATTTGCTCTCTCGAATTCACTACAGTATCAGCAATAATTTATTTTTAAGGGATCATCAGCTGTTTACCATGAAACACTGTTTATATATATATATATATATATATATATATGTATATATATATATATACTATTTAATTTTTTTACCCGTCTTTTTCTTTACAGGGAACAAAAATTTATAACGTTCGTCAAAAAATGTGTTTATTGATTTATTGGTTTAGTCCAGGCGCTCGTCAGTGCAAAAATATACACAAAAAAAAAAAAAACGCAAACAAAAAAATCACATTTATCTGAGAATAATTTTCTTGCAATCCATTTAGTGTTAGACGGCTTTTGTTGTAGTCACAACGTCCTATCATTCTATACTTGTGTGTACCGTTAGTCACTTAGCCACCGTCACATCCTAAGGATGTACAATGAAGTAAGGGTTGCATTATTGACACAATATTGCATTAATTCAATAAGGAGGACAAGTCTAAGACAGTCAGAAACGATAGCGGTATAAGCAAGCAAAGACTAGTGTTATTTTGGAGTTTTCCTTCTTTTAAATGAGTTTCACTACAAAAGTTTGTTACTCTAATCTACGCTACTGTCTAACCCATAGCCAGTGATAGAAGGAAGCGATTTGTGCCTTTCTAAAGGATATTGCAGAAAGTAAATTTTTATCAACTTCTATTTCCAAAATTACAGTATCCCCAAAACAGTTACATATCTCAGTAATGACCAGGTTCAATGTTGCTTAACTTTGATGAGTACCAGCATTTTAATATGATATAGCTGTAATGTGATATTCAATATTCTGTATAATAAAACTTTGTAAAGATATGATCAGTCACAGAGTAAACAATTATCGTTTAAAATGAAAACCATCAATGTCCACGACGACGACGACGACGACGACGATGACGATGATGATGATGATGATGATGATGATGATGATGATGATGCATGTTTTTCTGCAAACTTTTAAATTTGGTAAAAATACCAATTCTTCGACTATGGATCGAAAAATTCTTGTCAGGCTTCTTCAACTTTATCGAATGACTGAAATTTGCAACCTTTCGTGCAAAGTTGCTTTCCTTCAGAAAAAAAACTAACAACAGCAAGATTGAAGAATTGGATGGCGTGGAAGTTCTGCCACATCCACTCTATACTCCAGACGTTGCTCCATCTGAATATAGTTTGTTTTTGATTAATACTGCACTTAATTATGAGTTGCTAATTTGAGTCATCCGATGAATAAGCCTTTCTGGAACTTTTTTTATTCAAATCCAGAAAATTGGTACTTTTACCAAATCTGAATGCTTACAGGACATTGGCAGAAAAAAATAATACAATCATCATCATCATCATCATCATCATCATCATCATCATCATCATCATCATCATCATCATGTCTGTTCTTCATTTATTCCTCGTTCTCTCAAGTTCATTTTAATCACTTCCTCCTATGTTTTTTCTTAGCTTTCCCACGTGAACTCTACTTGTTACCTCAACTTACAATTTCTGCTCTAAAAAACTCTCATCCTTTCTTTCAATGTAACCAAACCATCAAAGTCTCCTGTTCTGCACACAGCTCCCTATACTGTCTAGATTTAATCTTCCTCTGAGGTAATCACAACTGAGCCTTACACATTCAATATATGATTCTCATTCGACTATTTTATTTTACATTTGCATCGGCGGTAGTCTGGTTGGCACAAGGCAACTTGCTGTGATCGTTATTTTCTGGTCGATGTATTATATAAGAGAATGAATCCTTTCTTTGCAAAAATAAAACAGTTAAGAATGTGATTTTCCTTGGTTTTCTTTTCTTCCAGAAATATTAGCCTAACCCTAACCCTAACCACACCACAAAGTGAGCAAGGTAAGAGAAAAACAGGTTTAATTAAACTCGATAATCAATAAAGCAACTATTCTAGATAGGAGATTAACATAACAGATCTCGAAAACATTTGTATTGATCTTGGTGGCGTCGACTGTTGAGTTGTTTGGTAACCACAACAGTACACGTTGATTGAAGCGCACAATGGCGGCGTTTCTAACAATCAGAATGTCTGATGAACGTTGAACTTGGAAGAAGACAGGGAACAAGATTATAGTGTGTACATGCATGAGCGTTTGTGTGTGTGTGTGTGTGTGTGTGTGTGTGTGTGTGTGTGTGTGTGTGTGTGTGTGTGTGTGCCTGAACGTGAGTGTGTGTGAGTACATGTGTACATGCGTGAACGTGAGAGTGTGTGCATGTGTGTGTGCGCACATACGTGAGTGTGTGTGTGTGTGTGTGAGTGTGTGTGTGCGTGCGTGCGTGCGTGCGCGCGTGTGTGTAGGAGAGACAATAATGAAAGATCTGAATAGAAACTTCTATTACCATGCTTCACAATGCCAATTTAAAAAACTTTCCGGAATAATATTATCATCATCATCATCATCATCATCATCATCATCATCATCTTAACGCCTGTTTTACATGCTGGCATGTGTTGGATGGTTGTTAGAAATTGACTTCTTCCAAACTAGCCTGTCTCTTGCCAGATCTTTATTTATCCTGCTTATGCAAATTAGTACTGTCGGGAAGAAAAAGGGAGCAGGGGTGGAATTCCAAAAGTAAGCAATCTGAGTAAAGAAGCCATTAGAGTAGAAAATCTAGAATCTAGAGAGCTCTACAGTGAAGTGATTTATTAGCTAGTTGAGTTGTTCAGGGTAAAATTGCAGTAAATCCATCGGTGCACATGTAGGGGACTAGGATATATAAATACCCCAATCCCGTTACAAAAGAATAATGAAACGAATGGGAATTGAAGGAAACAAAGACTCAAGTAATGGATAAGATAAACGTCGTTTATTTACTGTTGAAAGAAATGAACATTTTAGTTATAACATGTCCGCGCGTATGTAACCAATGTCCGTTGCAGGACTGGTGTTGTAGCAAGAATAGGAAATGTGTTTTCATCTCAAGTTCGGGTCACTATTGTTTGTTCGCGCGTGGGAAGAGAAATAAATGTTGTAGTGGAAATGAGAATCCAGCGTGTAGGCAAGGAAGAGGATATTAGAGTTGTCATCAGTTAGTAGTCAGCTACGCGAAGGTGTTCTTAGTGGCCAGTAGTAGGTGGAGAGAGAAAGAGGGAGAATGTATACATACAGTCATTAGCTCGTGCCCCATACATAGTAGGAAGTGGGCGTGAGGTGCGCGTGCGCGCGCGCCGAAACGGCGGCGGCTTGTTCGCCCAACCTCTCTAGTTGAGAGTTGGTCCTAAAAAGAGGCTTAGAAACAACTTGTCTCCATGTTTTATACTCGCTTCTCTAGTGTCTTTTGCGCATGTGTATTTCCTTAGAAAGCGGAAGTGACGTCGTCCATGTGTGTGTTCGTGTTCGCGTGTGTGAGTACATGTGTATACGTAAGCGTGTGTGTATATATACGTGAATGTGAGTGTATGTACGCGAACGTGAATATGTGTACATGTGTGGACGTGGGCGCGTATGTTTGTGTGCGCGTATGTATATGACAGTTTGAAATATGAATGTGTGTTTTGTGTGAGACTTGAAAAAGGCTCGTACACACATTCAAACAAGCACAGGAATGTAACACTGCAGCAATGTGACAGAGTTTGACAAAAACTGCATAACCTATTTATAGGTTAGAAATTATGCAAAGGTGAAGGGTTGAAATAGTTGAAAGCAGATGTCGTTGTTTGTTTCTGTGTTTTCTCAGTCAGTTCTCATCTTTGATTGATTTATATTAGTATCAAATGAATCGTTGAGTTCGCATCAATAATAAACACTTAAAGCTTACACAATTGTTAAACACAATTGTTAAACACAATTGTTAAACAAAATTCTTAAACAAAATTGCACCTGATTTTTAACATGAAGAACTTTCGGAATGCCACATGCGTTTTAGGGGATTAAAATTATACTATCATTACTACTAGACATTATACTATTGCTGTTGCTACTACTACTTCCACCACCACCACCACTACCACCACCACCATTACTACTACTACTACTACTACTACTACTAATAATAATAATAATAATAATAATAATAATAATATGACTTGAATGTTGGGACAAAGATCATTGCTCTTGTAGCAATCAGTTATTGGTCAATGTAGGGGAAACCCTTCATACCAATTGTCACTATCCAGCTCCCCTACTCCCCGGGGAGCTGGTCCTCATTTCCACAATCTCTCCACATTAAAAAACGGCCTTGTGCCTAATTTGCTCAGTGGGGAAGCAAATAAATACAATCACATTGATAAAATGAAAATCCCCTGTGTCGAATATGTAGGCAGAAAGGCGAGAATGTACAAGACATCGTCAGTAGTTGTTGAAATTTAGCTCCAAATGAGTACTAGAGTTGTCATGACAATGTTGCAAGAAAGGTCCATCAGGATATATGCAAGAAAAGAGGATTGGAATGCAGTGAAAAATGGTACAAGCATGCTCCGGTAGGGTTGGTGTAGAGTGATAATGTGAAGTTATTGTGGGATATGAATATCCAGTGTGATAATGTGGTTGAAGCAAGGAGATCAGATTCAATCTTGCTAGAAAACAAAGGAACACAAGTCAATAATCGTTGATATAGCAGTGCTGATGTGAATGTGGGGGGGGGGAAGGAAAAAAGAAAGTCGAAAAGTATCAAGACTTAAAAAAGGTAGATAAAAATGATTGCGGAAGTTGACGAAGGTAGAAGTTATACCTGTTGTAATGGGAGCCCTGGGGAGTGTGGCAAATGGATTTGACAAGTGGGTTGAGAAAATTGGAATCTATTGCAACAGAAGACCACTTTGTTTGGTACTACCAAAATCTTGTGGAAAGTACCGGAGGTCTGAGAAAAAAAGACACTCATAGCCTATGGTCATTTGTCATAACCCACCTATCAGAATAAGATCGACAATAACAACAGTCAGACACAAAATGTGACAACTCAAATAATAATAACTAGCAGGACCTATGGAAATTCCACAGAGGACTCATTGATATGCAATATATTGATGGAGTGCCATCAGCTATAATCGAAACCAAAACTTGTGAAGAATTCTTGGTAAAATTATTTATTACAAGAAATGGAAGTTCATAACAATTAAACGAGTTGGATGTAAGTGTGACACAGAAAATAAATAACACACATGCTACCGTATTAATATATGGATGATGATGATGATGATGATGATGATGATGATGATGATGATGATGATGATGATGATGATGATGATGATAAGGAGGAGGGAGTAGGAGTAACATGACGAACCCTTGGGCCATAGTAAATGAAGACATTTTACTTTCTCATATTTGACAGTATTTTAGGTCTTATACTTGAGTTTTAGAGATAATTATAATGAAAATTTGGCTGGGTATCACTAAACTTCTGCAGCCAGAAATAAGACAAATAAAATTGTCAGAATATCTTCCCTCCCACCATTTATTCTTTGTGGCTTTCTTAATATTGTGGCTGTTGCAACCAAAATAAAGTCCCTATTTACTTGTCTTCTCACGAGGGCAGAGTTAGACACATGGTTTATATTGAATGTGGGAAAAATCTAGCTCCCCAAAAAGGGACAGACTGGATTGGGGAAAAAATAAAATTTGTCTCCATTTAGAAAGGTTTCTCCTTCGCTGACCAAGGAAAAAAACGATGAAGTTTGGTATCAGAACAGATACTCCATTTTGTTTCTATCCCCCCCAAAAAAGACCAACAATTATATCGCTTAACAAAATGAGAATCTCCCTCCTCCAATGGATTGATTAAACAGTTCGCTTTCAAACACTTGGAAACTTCAATTAACTCTTGACATTCTGTGAAAAATCCGAAATAATGGTTAAGCATGTCATTTTCACTTCAATGTTGATTGTGTCTTTATTTTTTTACAGATTACTTGACATTATAACTATTATCATTCTAGAACAGAAGAATAGCAGATTAATCAAAAGTGACAAACTAGGAATGATTGATGACTGTAAGGTTAAACACATGACCTCAATAATCTAACATCATTTCCTCTAAAGGGGTTTTGATCTCTTTTAACAGCAAGTCAGGCCTGAAAGTGAGTGGACATAAAAAAAAGGTACTTGCCTCAAAACGCAATGGAGTGAAGCAGAACAAGTGATGTAATAGTCCAGCATAATGTCTCTCTCTCTCTCTCTCTCTCTCTCTCTCTCTCTCTCTCTCTCTCTCTCTCTCTCTCTCTTTTTACTCTGGTACCCCAAACAAGGAACATTGTCACTGAGACATTTGAAGTTACTGTAAATTAGAGACCATATTTATGGGGCGTTGTGCAGCAGGATGCTAGTTCACATTACATTTAAATTTCTACTTTTTTGTACAGTTGAAGAAACAGAGAACAGGGAGGGGATTCCGAAGGCAAGTAGCTTAAGGAAAGAAGCTATCAGAGCTAAATGCTTTCTGGTATCTGAAAGTCTGTACTTGTTAGGAGTTAATGGTCAACAGTTAAAATCAGTAATGGAAATTATTAGGATTAGAACAAACAATATGTGAAAAAATGATTTAACACATCCCGGAAAAGGATATAATTGTTTGAAGTAGTTGAGTGGCCTTGGTTACAGTAATCGAGTAATACAATCTAGTAAAGTCACCTTAATGAGCAATTGTTCATAATCATAGCTGGTAAGATGCTTAAGCTTTAGGCTTTCAGTGTATCTTTCAATATCTCCCACAGCCTGCTATCCCGTCCATATTTATGGCTTACACTAGCCAATCATATTCTTGTAGGGAAGAACCCGGATGTATTCATATTCATTACATCATCAATCAATGCCAGTGATTCCAAAAGTGTGTAACATGCAACCAAAATTCCTTCCATTTGTAAACATGAGCAATGTTGCATATTTATACTAATGGGCATAGATGCATGTTGCAGACGACATGCCAGTGATGAAAAAAATATCTGGCTCGGGATGAAACCATTCAAGAAATTCCTGGAAGTTTACTGACCATGATAAAAGACATCCGAAGAGTGCAATGGCTGAAATTCAGTGAATATGACAATAACCAAGGAGGAGGAGAAAGACATTTGAAAAGCGTTTTCAATGTATATTGTGATTCTGTATTAAATAATTTGCAAAACAACAAACAATCAAAGACATGAAATAAAAGGACACACATGTTGCAGTGATGGAAAAAAATATTTGCCTCAGGGTGAAACCATGCAAGAAATCAGTTGGATTCTTTAAAAACAGGGTCTTGCTGGGTGATAAGACAACTTGAAATATTGCAGAATTAATGTTCATTCTAGATAAAAAGCAATCTGGTCAGTAAGGTTTTATGTCCAGGGATAACACATCCCATGGTTCTCAAGTGGTCTTGTTGGGTAATCTACAAATATATTATATTTCTCTTTGTCTGTCTGTCTGGCTGTTTCACTTTTCCCCCCAAAACATCATTTTATAAACAAACTAAATGTTAAACGATATTAAACAAAGAGACGTACATGGGAAGCACATGGTCTTTTCACATGGACTGTTAACTTCATAGTTACCATTAGTTGAGGTTCCATCCGTGCTAATAAGTCTGACAGAAACTAAGCCATTCTGATGGGCTTTTTGCTGTCGGATTGATGCAGAATGTTCTGTATAGCCCTAGAAGGTTCACCCTCCCAGGCTTTCGAGAGAAAAAAGTTTATTGACTGTTGTCTGAGGCGCCCTCATCGGGGAATGCTGACAGGGCTACTCAGATTTATTTTTTGCAAGGCTAGAGTGCTCCTCCTCTTGGTGCTAACCCATTTTCCCACCTTCTGATCTTGTGTTACATCTTCTCACTGTGGGGGAGTGGCAAATAATGCTCTTTACAAGCACACACATATTTGGGCAACTGTGGATTATCGCTGCTAGGAGGTCAAGAAACACAATCAATTAAATAAGTTTTTTTAGCGTATGATCTGGTTTCTGTTCTTTCCAGTGTCGCTTCCTCCATGTGTGTATTGTTGATCGTTCAGTGGCGGTTGATCTTTTGTTCATTCAAGATGAATAAAACTCATGCATTAAAACACAAAGAGACTTGTTGCTGTTTATAAAGGCTTCATTGGAGAAAGTAGTTCGTTCACAAGGGGAGAGACCAAAATTAATTCCTTATAAAAGAAAGACCAAAATTAATTACTTATAAAAGAAAGATCAAAATTAATTCCTTATAAAAGAAAGACAAAAATTAATTCCTTATAAAATAAAGACCAAAATTAATTCCTTATAAAAGAAAGACCGAAATTAATTCCTTATAAAAGAAAGGCTAAAATTAATTCCTTATAAAAGAAAGACCAAAATTAATTCCTTATAAAAGCAAGACCAAAATTAATTCCTTATAAAAGAAAGGCTAAAATTAATTCCTTATAAAAGAAAGACCGATATTAATTCCTTATAAAAGAAAGGCTAAAATTAATTCCTTATAAAAGAAAGACCAAAATTAATTCCTTATAAAAGAAAGGCTAAAATTAATTCCTTATAAAAGAAAGACCAAAATTAATTCCTTATAAAAGAAAGGCTAAAATTAATTCCTTATAAAAGAAAGACCAAAATTAATTCCTTATAAAAGAAAGGCTAAAATTAATTCCTTATAAAAGAATGACCAAAATTAATTCCTTATAGAAGAAAGGCTAAAATTAATTCCTTATAAAAGAAAGGCTAAAATTAATTCCTTATAAAAGAAAGGCTAAAATTAATTCCTTATAAAAGAAAGACCAAAATTAATTCCTTATAGAAGAAAGGCTAAAATTAATTCCTTATAAAAGAAAGGCTAAAATTAATTCCTTATAAAAGAAAGGCTAAAATTAATTCCTTATAAAAGAAAGGCTAAAATTAATTCCTTATAAAAGAAAGACCAAAATTGATTCCTTATAAAAGAAAGGCTAAAATTAATTCCTTTTATTTAACATTTTTACTTAACGAAAAAAAACAAAAAAAAAACGGAAGTTTCAAGGAGATTCACTTAAATCCCTACATTTTGGGAGCATGTCTGGTGTGGCTTCTTCCTTGTCACAAACTATCCCTAAATTCTTAATTGAACATATGACACAATTTCCATCTAACAATTCAACACCTGTGCGTCATGAGTAAGTTATTGGAATCTGTGTTAAATAGAGAAGTAATGAACCATCTTAGCAAAAATAACCTTCTTAGTGACACACAATATGGTTTCCATTCTGCTAGATCTACAGCAGATGTGCTTACAGCTATATCTCATAGGATTAGCGAATCTCTCAATAAAGGTTACCTTTCTAGGACAATTGCTCTTGATATATCAAAAGGTCTTTGATAGAGTATGGCATAAAGGTTTACTTCACAAGATCTCCAGCTATGGTATAGCTGGAAATGTCTTCTCAATTATCAAATCATTTCTCTCTGATAGGTTCATAAGAGTAGCGGTTGATGGGCAGAAATCAGAAGCTCTCAGTATTAATGCTGGAGTCCCTCAGGGGTCCATCCTGGGCCCGACTCTCTTCCTGATCTATATTAATGATCTTCCAAATCACATCCTTACATCATTCGTAGACATCTATGCTGATGGCACTACTATCTATGTTAGCACATCTAAGACCGTAAACGACCAAGTTCTCTCTGATTCTCTCTCCTCTGATCTTGAGCAAGTGGTACAATGGGGAAAGAGGTAGCTTGTTACTTTTAATGCATCTAAAACCAATCTTTTATCTTTACATCATCAACACTCTGATCCCCATCTGGCATCAATTGAAATGAATGGCTCTCGTTTTGAGGAGGCCTCATGTTTTGACAAGCTTCTGGGCTTGACCTTTACTCCTGATCTTAAATGGAACTCGTACATTAAATCCGTTGCCAAGGCCGCTGGAAAAATGGTGAGATCTTTCTATCGACCCAGTAGATATCTCACTGCTGATGCAATTCTCTATCTATATAAGAGCCAGGTATGTACAAGGATGGAGTACTGTTGCCACATTCTGCTAGAAAGGACTTATCCTGCCTTGATAGAGTTCAAAATAGATTTCGTAGCCTTGTGGGGGATGTCCTTTTCTCTTCCCTGCAACCTCTTTCTCACAGAAGAGATGTTGCGAGTTTGTCTCTGCTTTATTTTCATGGTCCCCCCTCGCCAAACTTTCACAAGAAACACCCGTCTAGCAGAAAATACTATCACTAGTTTCCCCCACTCTTTATCTGTGCCTAAACCTAAATGTAGATTCCATGAGCAAAGCTTCTTTCTTAGAACTGCACGCCTATGGAATTGTCTACCGTTTTCCTGCTTTCCAGCTGACTACAATATTGTTGTCTTCAAGTCTAACGTAAACAAGTTCTTGATGAGCCGTTCCATATAAGTTAACAAATTTACTGAATTTCCATTACTAACGGTTACTATATTGTCCAATTTCTATTGTACACTCTTTAACCCTTATCCTCGAGTGACCTCTTGGCCTTGATAAGTGGTGATGCCTATGTAAAAACAAAAAACAAAAAACCACTGGCTTTTAGCATGCTTTGTCTAGAGAGCTAATTTCTGAACCTTCACATCAGTTATGCAAGGTGCACTAGATCCATCTATGTTTGCTGCCAAATCCATAATAGTTGACATAATCTCTACCTACAGATGTAGGGTCCCAATATATAACACTGAGCTGATCTGGCTAAAATTTTGTAAGGACCTTTGTTATGTTAAAGTACAGCGAGCCAAGTATTATGGTATCCATTCGATGCATAGTTATGTATTACCAGGAATTATAAAGATTAGTATTTAAGTTTCACTTTTTCCTTGGAAACTACTGGATCGATCTAGCTGAAATTTTATATGGATCTTTGATATGATGAGATGCAGCGAACTAAGTGTTATGGTATCCGTTTGATGCACTGCTAGGGTTAATATTTAATGCAAAATTAAGCACAAATTTAACCATATTCAACCACGAATTTTGCATAAAACACTCAGTCTAAGTCAACAGGCTATAATTTTTGCATGTTTTTAAATGGGCTAAAAAGTCTAGTATATATATATATATATTCCATTAGATTAAGCTGAGTTAATCAGTAGGTCTCTGCTTCATCATAGAGATAGATGGGTCGTTGGGCCTTAAGTTAAAGCTGTTTGTGTTCAATTTGACTTGCATTCGGTTCTCATTGCAAGTCTGTTGTTTGGTAGAAAAAAAAACAGATATAATCTCGAAATTATATGTTTGAAAATTGAGTTGTAATTTTGTTTGCAACAGCAACCAAGAGCACATGATTAAGACTACGGACAGTGTCAAAATTAAACATCAAATTCGGACAAAGAGTGGATGATCGTAGCCTGTGCAGTAAGCGCACACAAAATCAAGTCAGCACATGGACTGTTTCATAGCCATTTGAAAACTTAGTCTTTCTGAAAGAAGTTTTTTTTATCTATCTTGGTGCTTTGACGCACAGGGGAAGAGGGGGGCAGGTACTAGTGTGATTGTAAGAGGTAAGCGTGAATAGAGTAAATTCAAAGAACTTCTGTCATTACTAACCAGCAGAGCGTTACTACTATCGAATAAAGGAACAGTTTATCAGGCATGTGTGTGCAGTTTGATTATGTATGGAAATGAAACATGGCCGGTGGTGGTTGAAGACATGCGTTGCATGGATAGAAATGATATGATAATAATACAATGGATGTATGATTTGAGTCTTAGACTGATGACCTCAAAGGAATAATAAATCTGGACGGCTTAGAGAAATGCATATAGTGCAGGAGACTTCAATGATATGGGCACAATAAAAGAATGGGTGAGATTTCTTGGATTAATAGATGTTGGACAATTAAAGTAGAACGTACAATTCACAGTTGTTGAACAAAGAAACATAGGTGGAAGAGATAAAAACGAACTTTCGGAAAAGAGGGATAAATACAGACCTGGGTAGAGATAATTTAGTTTTAAAGCCAATTTCTAAAAGCTATCAAACGCATGCCTGCATGTAAAAACGTACATTCAAACAATGACGATGATAATGATAATGATAAATACGTAGTAGTAGTAGTAGTAGTAGTAGTAGTAGTAGTAACTAGTTTCTAGAATGTCTTCCAAAAAGTGTCCGGTTTGATTGACCGTTTAGTAGAATTGTAATAGGATAGCATTTTAAGAGAAAACGAATTGTCCTTGTTTTAATTAAAACGCATGACAGCCTAATCAGTTACAAAGGACTGTGATACGATGCCGGTAAATTATTCAACTTTTAATTTCACCTTTTTTTTATTCCTTTTTTATAAATTTGCTTTCATTTCTTTTTTTTTTAATTTATTCAAAAAATAAATTCTGAGTCAAGATTAATTACATTTTTGTAAATGTCTATTTTTAGTTGTTTTTTGTTTTGTTTTTTTTCTAATTTCTTTGTTTAGCTGCATTGGTATTAGTGTGAGAAGATGTTGCACAAGGTGGGAAGAATACGCCAGAACGAAAAGCGTAGTGTACTTTGGCCCTTTAAATTTTGCCTGAGTAGACCTATCGGTATTTCTCGGTGAAAGCGTTTCAGGTAGTTAGGTATAAGCTAACTCCTTCCAAAAGAGAGAAGGTAAGGCCTAGGAGAATGAACCTCTTAGAGCTGAAGAGAAAAAAAATACCACAGTATGATAGCAAAAAAGCTGGTGCTGTCAAAATAGCTCAGTCTCTAGCGAACTAATAGTCGGCTGGTACGAGTGGTATAGAATCCTTTCTCACTGCTAATAATCTATAAAAGTAGTTGTTGATCGATACAAGTCTGAAGTATGTCGTATTGATGCCTGAGTTCTCAAAAGATCCATTCTGATTTTTCTGGTTTTCATTAAGAATCTTTCAAATTTTATTCTGAGATCATTTGTTGATATTTTGCAGATGATGCCACTGTATGAGTTAGACTTAGATGTAGGACCACCCGCATCTTGAGTTAAAGTATACCACCGTAGTCAGTCAAAAGCGAGATACACAGTGCCCCCCCCCCAGCTTATTCCTATTGTGATAAAATCTCTCTAGATTGTTACTTCCGGTTTATTTCCATTCTTCCTTTTCAATCAGGGGTCGATTGAAGTTTTGGGTTGACAATTCTCTTTGTCTATGGTAGCACTTCTAAGAGCAATAGTGATAAAAATATTCCCTTTCAATCTAAAGCACATGGTGCAATAAGGAAAAGATTAATTTAAGCACGAACGAAACCTCTTCTTTCACTGCTAATGCTCAGAATATTGTTTTTTTATCATTTGAAATGAATGACCCTTTACTTAAAACATGTATCCATTTAGGTCGTCAAATAAATTGGATTAAAGCACCAATGATATATCTTCTTTCAAGAAAAAGAGATCGACAAAAAACTGCTGTCATAATCAGATTAAATTTCCAAAAATCAGTTCTCTAGCCTTTACCCAAAATTCACGGTTGACGATATAGAACAATGTTTTTTTTTCCAACATATCTCACTTAAACCATGAAAATTCCACCGCCTTCCCTACATTTCCTTGGTCATCAGATTAGTGTCTTTTCATCCAATAAAACACATTATATGTAATCGTATGTATTTTTCACACATTCAATCCTTTTTAATCAAAGTCTTATCACTTATTTTTCTTCTTGTTACTATCATTCTTTTTCCTCTCTCGTAACCATACATGCTATATAGCAAAGGTCAAGTATACAGCTATAGTTAGATTGACATACTGTTTCTGCCAGGTCACTGAAGTTGAATGATGCCAGGTCACTGAAGTTGAATGATGCCAGGTCACTGAAGCTGAATGATGCCAGGTCACTGAAGCTGAATGATGCCAGGTCACTGAAGCTGAATGATGCCAGGTAACTGAAGTTGAATGATGCCAGGTCACTGAAGTTGAATGATGCCAGGTCACTGAAGCTGAATGATGCCAGGTCACTGAAGTTGAATGATGCCAGGTCACTGAAGTTGAATGATGCCAGGTCACTGAAGTTGAATGATGCCAGGTCACTGAAGTTGAATGATGCCAGGTCACTGAAGCTGAATGATGCCAGGTCACTGAAGCTGAATGATGCCAGGTCACTGAAGTTGAATGATGCTAGGTCACTGAAGTTGAATGATGCCAGGTCACTGAAGCTGAATGATGCCAGGTCACTGAAGCTGAATGATGCCAGGTAACTGAAGTTGAATGATGCCAGGTCACTGAAGTTGAATGATGCCAGGTCACTGAAGCTGAATGATGCCAGGTCACTGAAGTTGAATGATGCCAGGTCACTGAAGCTGAATGATGCCAGGTCACTGAAGTTGAATGATGCCAGGTCACTGAAGTTGAATACATTTTTTGGGAGTTTTAGAGAATAACAAACATGGTCCTGAACAGAAGCATGTCCTCTATCCCTACCATCATCAATGGACCTGAGGTAATTTCGTCAGCATCTGACAAGGCAAAACTCTTTGCCAAGAACTTTGAAGCAAATTCTACCCTTTGTGGTCAGGGCCGTCTACCCTCCATATTTCCTCCTGTGACTGAAAACACACTATGCGACATACAAATATCTGGACATGACGTTTCCAAGTTTATTAAAAAACCTTGATTCCAGTCACGCAACTGGCCCCAATGAAATCCCAGTCATAAAAGCTTCAACCGGAACTAGCTCCCATACTTACAAAACTGTTTAAATATTGCCTTAAGGAGAAATGCATACCAACACCCTGAAAACTTCATCAGTCTGTCCCGTATTTAAAAATTCCAGGGATCGATCATCCCCCTCTCAGTACAAACCGATTAGTCTCCTGCACATCATAAGTAAGTTGTTGGAATCTGTGATAAATAGAGAAGAGGTCAACTACCTCAGCAAAAATAATAATGCTCAGTAACATGCAACATGGTTTCTGTTCTGTGAGCTCTGATGTAAATGCTGCTATATTACATAGGATTAGTGAATCTCTCAACAGGAGCTTCATTTTAAGAGCATTAGTTCTTGACGTATAAAAGGCTTTTGATGGAGTATGGCATAAAGGTCGACTTCACAAGGTCGCCAGCTACAGAATAACTGGAAATTTCCTCTCAATTATTAAATCTTTTCTCTCTGATAGGCTTATAAGAGTAGTCGTTTATGGACAGAAATCAGAAACTCATAGTAATAACGTTGGCATCCCTAAAGGTTCCATCCTGGGCTCAAGTCTCTTTCTGATCTTCATCAATGATCTCCAAAATCACATTCTTAGATCATTCCTAGATGACACCAAGATACAGATGACACCAAAATCTAGGGCAACACTTCAGAGGCCAGCAATTCAAGATCTTTTTGATTGTCTCTCTTCTGATCTCGAGAGCATGATATAATGGGGAAAAAGGTGGTTGGTTAATTTTAATACATCAGAAATCAAGCTTCTCTCCTTTCATTTAAATCACTCTGACCTCTATCTAGCCCCAATTGAAATGAATGGCGCCTGTCTTGGGGAAGATTCATGTCTTGACAAGTTTCTGGGACTGACCTTTGCTCCTGATCTGAAATGGAACACATACATCAAATCTGTTGCCAAGATAGGTGGAAAAATGATTGGATCATTCTACCACTCCAGAAGGTATCTCACTGCCAATGCAAGAGCCAGGTTCGCCCTAAAATAGAGTACTGTTACCACATCTGGGTAGGAGCTGCTCGGCTTGCCCTATCCAGTCTTGATGGAGTTCAAAAACGGCTTCAAAACTTAGGTGATGCCATTTTCTCTTCCCTGCAACCTCTTTTCCACTGTCTCTGCTCTATCGTTATTTTCATAGCAAGTGTTCGACTGAGCTTCAATCTATGATCCCCCTTGCCAAACTTTAGCTAAAAAAAACACTCGACTAGCTACAATCACTATATATGATTTCCCTCACTCTCTCTCTTTCTGCCTAAATCTAAGCGCAGATTCAATGAACAAAGCTTCTTTCCCAGAACTTCCCGCCTGTGGAACACTTTTCTGCTGGCCTGCTTCCTAGTTGAATACAACATGGTAGTCTTCAAATCCAATTTAAACAAGTTCATGAATCTTCCCCAAGACAGACCCCATTCATTTCAATTGGGGCTAGATGGAGGTCAGAGGAATAGTTGGCCGAAGCATTGAGAAATAACAACTAATAAAGATGCGGATAATAATCTGCAATAAATAAATTAATAAATAATACTCATCTCAATAATGAATTCCAATTAAAAAGAAATAACTTGTTTCTGTTTAATCCTGTCAAGACTCAACTCGTGTCTTTCAATTGTAGGCGACCCTCTTTTCTTTCTGAGATTCTCACGGATGGCTCTGCTATTGATGAGAAATCGACTCTAAAGATTCTTGGTCTTTCTTTCTCATCAAATGTTTCTTGGAATTCATATGTTAAATCCATTCCTTTTCCTGTTTCTCATAAAATCAGTTTTCACAATCACTCGAAACATTTTCTCACACTCTAAGCCATTCTCTATCTCTACTAATCTACTATCAGATCATGTATGGAGTATTGTTGTCATATTTTAACTAGTGAATCTCTGCTTCATTATAGGGTCCTTGATAAAGTGCAAAGGTGCATCTGTAATTTGATTGGCCTCCAGTCTTTCTTTTTCTCTGCATCCTCTCTCCCACAGACGTGATGTTGCTAGTCTCACTCTTTTGTATTAATACTGTTATGGCATGTGTTCTTTAGAATTATCTGATCTGTTCCTGCTTCCTTTGTTTCAGCTCGTTTGATTCGTTGATCTAGTGGCCTGTTTTGATACCTCACTGAAATACAGCTTCCTATTTCAGTAGTTTCTTTCCAAGAACTGCAAGTGTAACAAAGCTTGAAGGCGGTTACACACGATCCTGCATCACGAGACTATAAATGTAATCCCTTTGTAAGCAAGGCATGCACAGGGGCAAAATGATGTGCACCAACCCTAGCTCCCAGTGGTTACACTTTTAACTCCGTCTAGTGATGGACTCCCCAAAATGTAATGGTTACTGAAAATTTCTGCTCTGATGCCCGGAGCGTACAAACAGCGCATGATCCTAAGTCTATGCGGCAATACCTTTAACTTGTTAACTGGCCATCTGTTGTCCAGCGTTGTGGTTGAGTTCCTCCTTTATAGATGCTCTGGTGATGCTGATATGCCACTTCTCTCAATCTGCAGCTTGGGTATCTGAAATTAACTGTGTTACTTTCAAGTCAACAAGCAATCAATAATTAGTGCAAACTCGATCATTTTCTTATAAACAAAAATTATTTTTTGTGTAAAATAATTTCATATATATATATGTACAAAAAGGATTAGTTAAATTCGGGGTTCTTTTAGACTTAATCAACGTAACTGTTTCTAGATGCAGGAGTTATAATTTAAATCAAATTCTTTCAAATAGTTTCTCGGGTCAGAGAAGAAAAGAGCGTTTTTTTCCAGCCAGTATGAGAGAACGAGTCCCATAGCCTTTCAGGTGACAAACAAGTAACAAAAAGACTTGTCTTCACCTGGCTTCTAGTCTGCAATTACTCTCTCTCTTCTTTTCCTTTTCTCTTTCTTTCTTCTGACATTCCCCCCCTCTCTCTTAAACCTCTTTCCGTTTCTCTCTCTTTTGTTCTAAATTATTTTATCATCAAATTTTCTAAGGTGGTCTTTCACTTGATATGCATTCATGATCCTACTCCCCCCACTGCTTTTTACCCCTGGAGGGGGAGTAAACATATTTTTGTGATTTCTCCCTTCTAGAGATCTCTTGTCAAAACTAAAAAAAGAAAATCTTGGTCTTAAATTCTCTTTCCACTTATAGCAGATGACTGACATGGCAGCAACTCTGTTAATATTAAACGTAGACCAAGTGTATGTTTGATTTTTCAAAGTGCATTGTGTTAGATATGATTGATACATTGTGTTTGATCTGACTGACATGATTTCAAGGTTCAGATGTGGTCCAATACACTAGTCTTTGACTCTTAGTGTCCAAAATAGTGTCCTGCATTGTCGGTCAAGCTCCAACCTCTGTCCAATTGTAGCAGTGTTGTATCCCGGTTTTTGTTTTTTTAAGTATTTTATTGGAATGTGTTTTGATGAGCTCATAGCACGCATGCCCTTCAACATACATATTCCTAACTAACCCTTTAAAAAGCAAAATCTCACCCCTTCACTGTTGAAATCTCTAGATGCTGGGTAACCTTCTACTCTAATAGTTTCTTCCATCGGGCTGCTACAGTTTAGAATTCCCTCCCTGTTTCCTGTTTCCTGACTGTACTGACCTGTAAAATGTAAATGTAATTCTCAGCTTCCCACAATCCCCTGTTAGAGATGATTCTAAATAGTAGCCCCTTACGTTCTCGGTGGCAATTTTATGCTTATTAAAGCCAGGAAGCCACTCAAGTATAATGTTTATGTATTAGGTAGATAGTGAGATAAGATCAAACATGGAACTTATCCAAATGAACGATTCAATAGGAATGTATTAACATTAGATTTGAATGTTATAGTCAGCCGGGAAGTAGATAGATGGTATTATGTTCCACAGACGAACAACTCTAGGAAAGAAACTCTGCTCATGGAATTTTCGTTTAGATAGGGAGTGAGTCAAGTTGTTCACGGTTCTTTTAGTTAGGCGTGTATTTGTTGTAAGCGTTTTATGGGGAGGGATCCTAGATTGGAGCCCAGTCGAACAAGTACAATAAAAGTATCGATAGAGTATGCATTGTTTGGCGTGAAAAAGAGTTGTTGTTTTTTAATCCCAGTACATGCCGTGATAGCATGCCGGATGTAGATGGGAGTGTCATAAGTTGAACGATTTATTTTTAAACTGAAGAAACGTTTCTACCTTTAAGGAATTACACAAGTGACATCGATAAACGTGGGAAGTCGGCGACATAAAACAGCTTTTACATGTATGATTCAGGATTTGACATAATCAACATTTTCTTGTGTGTGTCTTTGTACTTTTGTTCAATTACTTGGGTCATTTATCGAGGCAGTCACAGAATTACCTGCTTCAGTGGCCATGAATTCCACTCGCCCTTGACATATTAAAAAAAGAAGCAAAAATATGGCATTCCTTTCTTTGAATATTAAACAAACAGATAAATTAAATGCGTTTGCAGTTGGATGATCATAGCACAAGTTCCAATGGATACATTTTAAATTTAATAATAATAACAACAACAACAATAATAACAATAATAACAACAACAATGATAATAATAATAATAATAATAATAATAATAATAATAATAATAATAATAATAATAAAGAAGCCTAGGGACAATGCCTTCAATTAAGAATTATTATATAAACTAGCAAGACGCATAGAAATTCCACAAAATAAGAAACATTTAATGTTTTGATGAAACTGATACTTTTCTGCATAACGTCCCCAATTTTTTTTGGGGGGGGGGACAGAAAAAAACAATAACACACAGCAAATATGAGTTTATTAACATGTCTATGAAAACAGTTTCCATTGTATTTTAAATATAAAACTGACCCAAATGAGATAAATTAATAAGTACTAATAAATACTCAGAAAGTAATATTGTGCTACATAGTTCAATACAAATAATAAAATAATATTGTAAGAAACAATATAAGAGAAATCTTTAATTTACTCCCTCAGTTTAGCACCTCTTGGAAGATAATGTTCTCCTTTTAGCACTGCTTTTTTTTTATATAACGTTTCGTTGACTTCTTTCTTTGGTGAAGAACTGCTGTTGAAATTACTACGAGTTTTTTTTCCACACCATCACAACAATAATCATGTTTTATTACAGGATAGGGCATAAATATTGTTACAAAATAAACTCAGATTTTTTCCAACAAAATAATCTATAAATATAAAAGCGAAAATGTGTGTATGTATGTATGTTTGCTTTTTGTGTATGCCCAAGAAAGGCTTTTTTCCGAGAAGTGATCGGTCGACTCACTTCTTCTTAAAACTTTTTATATCACGCCTAAATGATAATATCTACGAGTTAACAACCGGGGTCGCTTGTCTATTTAATTTGCCCGACTTTCAAAAAATAAATATTAAAGATTTTTTGATCGCTGCATGTGCATTAAGCTTTTTCGTATTAAAAAAGAAAAGAACAGGGTCGCGGTAAATAAAACACTGTCCCGCACTTAAAGTTGACGTCATTAAGTCGTCAAAAACGGGCACCTGCCGTTAAACGGTGAACTTTTTTTTTACACTTTATAATTTTCCATCTGCGCGTCAAGGCTTCAGTTTTTTTTAAAAAACAAACACCCGGCCAACGATTTTTGTTTTCATTTACCCAAAAACACACACACCTCCAAACACCCGGGCAACGCCGGCCCCCCCCCCCGCTAGTCTATAAATATAAAACGAAAATGTGTGCATGTATGTATGTATGTTCACTTTTTCTGTATGTCCACAAAAGGATTTTTTTGGCGGCTTCTTGAGGCCGTCGCTCATTTTTAAAACTTTTTATATCACGTCGAAATGATAATATCTACGAGTTACGAACAGAGGTCACGTGTGTATTTAATTTGCCCGACTTTCGAAAGCTAAATATTCAACATTTTTTGATCGGCGCGTGTAGATTCGCCTTTTTCATATAATAAAAGTGAAACTAATATGAAGGTTGTTGCATCGTTCCCAGCGCGATTTGCCGGGAACGTCCAAAAGCAATCAGCTTTGATCAATGCGGTTTTTTCCTTATATCAGACAATTGCTATTCAATTTGGACACTCCCCTTTCAATGGGGAGCTGGCCCCCCTCCCATCATCATGGGAAGCCCAAACTGTCCTGCAGTAAATGAAAAACCGTTCCCGCAGTGAAACAAAGTAAACAAACGTCAAAAAACTGTTCATTAAGCGGTGACCTGTCAATCAAACCTCTTTGACTTGACTCACTTTAATTGCTCTTACATTAACATTGTCGCCGTAGTGCAGGTGTTCAGGCTCAGTCTATAGACCTCAAGACTCAAGGCACATGCCCCCCATCTTTTTTTAAATCGTTATCGTTAAGTTTCCTTTTTGTTCTGATTTACCCCCCCACCAAACACATACACCTACAAATACCCGGGCAACGCCGGGTACCCCCGCTAGTTTATTATAAAACCCAAATGATTAGCACATACTAAAGGAACAATGTGGCATAAGTATTATTCAAAATGTTTTTCTTAAGCCTTAATTAACTACACTACGAAGTCTTATGGGGGAAAGCATCTATAGCAGCACGCAGATCATCTAAGGCTATTTTCTCCCAATATTTGTTTAATTTAGTCTTTAAAGCTTCAGTATTTTTATAGAGTAGAGCAGGCTCCACTTTTCAGGATTGACCACTGTTAAGTGTTGAGACATTATGTTGAACAAAGATGGCGGCAATAAATCAAATTGACGAAGAACCAATGCAGTCACGATTTCGAGTGTTGAGTAATCCATAGTAAAAAAAAAAAAAATGGCGGCGAAGAATCAATGCAGTCACGATTCGGTCGTTTCGAAACAGAGGCCGACGGTGAACTGATTGAATCCAAAATTCGATATTTTTCATAATAACATTTGAAGCTTCTGATTGGTTGATTGTTATACCTGTGCTTATAAAAACGATGGTCAAAATTATTGGAGTCGTACCCTCATTATAAATCAAAAACATTTTAACAACTACAAAGAATAATCAAGAGCGTTAAGATCAGGTGATGAGGGGGGGGGTCATTCTTCTTTGCTGATCCAGGACTAACAGTTGTTTCTACACCACTGTTGTGTTACGTGAGCAGTGTGGCTTGTAACACCATTTTGTTGGAGAGTCCAAACTTCATTATCGTACATAGAATTACACTATGAGTCAGTGCACCTTCAACAATATCCTCAATGTAACTTTTTTTGTTAATCTTGATGGATTTCCCTATCTCAGAAATTACCTCCCAAATCATCACTAATGCTGGTTTTTGTGTTCTCAACATCTTTCCTGTATTACCAGGTACTGCCTCACGATTTCTCGCAAGGGGTTTATCATTTTGATGATTTTGGAACTGTTGAAATGAGAATAACTTTACATTCATGAAGATAATCTTATTGAGCGTGCCCTCCCTGATACGGTTTAACTAATGCCGACTTTTGATGAGTATCTTTGCAATTGTGGGTGCAGATAGAAGCTGTCGCTTTTGGAGCTTATAGTGTGACATCTGTAGATCACTTCGACATAGTCTTTGCATAGCGTTTGACGTTTGTGCTTCCTTTGCCATTTGTCTCATGGATCTTCCTGGATTCCGCCTGAATTTTCCCTAACATTTTAGGTATTCTGGAGGTGACCTGATCGTTGTGTATCTTCGATCGACTAAGTTTCCAGGTAACGACCAATCGTCCTTTTTATGAACATTCTTTTGATTTTGAGGTTTTCCCGTAACTTGAACATTTCTGGTAGACGCAGGCTCTCCTCATGCTGATCTATGATAAATCTTCTTTTCAAATAAACAGACATTGTTAAAAAAATCAGTATCTTTTGTTTCTGAAAAACAAGAAATCACATTATATAAGAAATAACATTATAATATACTGACAATAAACTAGTAAATCTATTTTAGTATTATCATAAAAAATAGTTCCAAAATTTTGTAACAGGACTTATGCCCCAACCTGTATAATGATATTCGAAAACAAGGCTACATAAAAGGGAGGGGGCTCTCATATTCCTGTCCAGGGTTACCTAATTAGCATTTTCAAATACATATTTTGTGAATTTGGCCTTTTTTTAAAGCGTAACATACTTACTAAGGAACGAACAAGCAGAATATTATATATAGACTTGTTAAATCATTTGCTTATGTAGGAGCCATCCCATAAATTGGAATAAATACAAAATACGTAGAAGATACTGCAAAGTCTGCTGCAAAGAAAGTGGGATCCCTCTACTGGGTTAGAAAACTTCTCACACTTGACAGTATCCTATATCTCTACAAAGCAACTACTCGCTTATACATGAAGTATTGTTGCCACATCTGGGACAATGCACCAATCACTACTGTCTCCCTCTTAGACAAGGTCCTAAATAAAGTCTCTAGTCTTACAGGTTACACATTGTCTACCAAACTCCAGCTCCTGTCCCATCATCGCAATGCTGCATCTCTATGCTTGTTTTACAACTATCAGGTTGAGAAGAAAGTTCTTACGGTTTTTAATTTTATGGAAGGTAAATAAAAATGTAATTTCTCGGGAGTTGGAAACCAAAGTCGAGGATGCGGGTTAAAACTCTACCGAATCTGTCAGTTTTTTTTTTTTTTAATTTTTATTTTTTATTATTTCAGAGAAGTGTGTTAGTTCCCATATGCGTAAGAAAAAAACAAATAATCCTTTTTGCCAACTATTACGTGTTTAGAAATGAGTGTTGAAGGCGAAATAACCACGTAAAAATGATGCAACAATTAAGTGGAACGTTTAGCAGATTTATTTACAAGTTACGATTGACTTTATGATATTTTTAACTACTGGATGTGCGATAATAAGTCTCTCGTTTTTTTTTTTGTTTTTTTTGTTTTTTACACAGTGATCACCACTTATCAAGGCCCGGGAGCCACTAAGGGATAAGGGTTATTGCAAGTACATTACATTAGTGTGGAGATTTGATGAAGTGTTTACTTAAGGGGGCGGTTCATTAGGAATTTATTAACATTGGACTTGAAGACATCCAAGTTGTAGTCCGGTGGGAAGCAGGCAGACCGAACAGAGTTCCACAGGCGTGCAGTTCTAAGAAAGAAGCTTTGTTCATGGAATCTGCGTTTTGATTTAGGCACAGATATAGAGTGGGGGAAATTTTTCACAGTGGATTCAGCTAGACGGGTGTTTTTTGTGAAGCATGTGTTTTCCCCTCAAAGTGTCATGGCGGACTCCCCTTTCTTTTTTAATCCAAAGGCGATCACTCCTTTTTCTGTCTAACGGAGATAACTCTGTTTTTTTTAAGATTAACCCTAACAATAACATAAAAATCTTGTGTTCTGATGATGATGAAGTCGCTGAAGGCGTTTTTGATATCGCTTACGTTTTTGAAACCTTTCTCACACAGAAATTTCTCGAGAGGCTTGAAAAAGTGAGAGGTCTGGAGAGTATGGCTGATGAGGCAAAGTTTCGTAGTCCAATTCGTTCAACTTTTGCTGGGTCGGTTTAGCAACATGTGTTCGGGTATTGTCGTGGAGGAGAATTGGACCTTTTCTGTTGAAAAATGCTGCGTGTTATTGTCAAAGTTTCTGATGCATTTCATCCATTTGTTGACAGTACTTGTCCGCCATAATGGTTTCGCCTCGCCTGCATTCAAAAAACTGTCATAACTAATTTACCGACCACCAAACAGTCAACATAAACTTTTTGGGTGCCACTTTGGCTTTGAGAAGTGCCATGGAGCTTCGTCGGCATTTAAACACTGAGCATCGCATCGTTGGTTGTCGTATCATCTCAAGCCATGAAACGGGTAGTTCTTGCTGCGTCAAAGAAGGGAGGATGACACTTCATAACGGCGTTTCTTTTGATTGGCGTTCAATTCATGAGGCACCCATTTATCAAGTTTTTAGCTTTCCAATCTCTCTCAAGTGGTTGGAAATCGTCGTATACGTTAAGTCTAATTCAGAAACAAGTTCTCAAACAGTTGTGTGTGGATTGATTCTTACTAAGGCTCTTAATTGATCGTTGTCAGCATCCAGTGGACGACCACTATGCTCATTATCTTCAAGACTCTTGTCACCACCACGAAATTTCCATTGTGCTGTGCATTTAGTAGTAATTCATGAACCAACCGTTTTGTTGATATCACGAGCTGTTTCAGCAGCTTTTTGGCCTAGCTTGAATTGAAATAAGAAAAATTGTACGAATTTGATTTATTTCCATCTTGTATTCAACGTTATGAATGTTTTAAAACGATTGTAATTTAAACGATTAGATAGAACAAAAAAAAAAAAAAAAAAAAAAACGCTCCTTAAAATAATATATAAAGTAAAGGTATAATAAAGAAAACTTATTTGAAAATACATCATTTGAGGTTTGGTTGTTTGGTTGGTTTGTTTTACAGAATATCAACCGTTTTGAGGTTATTTAATGCCGAATTCAGTTATCTTGGAAATAGTATTCATATTGCATTCAGTTATTTTGTAGAAGGTTTTTATTCTTCAAACTCTTTATGTCTTCAATCTCTAGTTTGTAGCGTTTGGTTTGGTTGTTTATAGTGGATTTTATCGTTTCTGTTTTCTGCCTTGCAGAACATGAATGAGTTTTGCAATGGAAGCGGGAAAAAAGTTATAGTATTAATGTTTGATATATTTTAAGTTAGGAAGCCAGTCAGGAAATGGGGGAGATAGAAAGAGAAAGGGGAAATGGGAAGAAGGAAAAGGGAGGGAAAAGGTGGGTTGTTGTTTTTGTTTTTGCTTTTGCAGAATATAATTAAGTTTTGAAAAGGAAGTAAAATAAACAAAAGGCATTAATGTTAGGTGTATTTCGTCTCAGGAAGCCAATATCTTCAGACAACCTGATCTGGTAGCACTAGACATCATCTCTTCTTCTCTTCTCTTCTCTTCTCTTCTCTATATAAATAAAATGAACTCATTTTTTCCCGTCGGATTTTGACCTTAATAGGATTAAAAATCAAGATATTTCATGCAAATATAATATGCACAAACGGCAGAACAATATGAGATGTGTTATAGGCTTATTATTTCTCAAATTTCTCGATAATCTTAGATTTCTATACTTTTTCTGCTGAGAAGTCACGGCCAAAATCGGTTAAGATCAATGGAAGTGGTAAAATATTTTCTCTCTAATAAATTCCTCCTCCCCCTGCCACCAGTTAACACCGTTTGGGGATCGTTCACAAGGAACAGTTGAGAAGAGAACACCGGTTTGGCTTCGTAGTTCTTTCATGTGAAGTTATTTAAAATCACTAAACTAAGCTGCAATGCTCTGTGGCGTAGTGGTTAGCGTGCTGGACAATTCACATTATATTTTCACGTTCGCGCCGACCTACCATAGTCGTTTTTTTTTTTTTTTCCTAAACAACTGGAATGGACTTTTCTTGGTGACCGAACTGTTAACGTTGCAGATGTTTTTTGTTTTTTTTCACACTTTATTTTCCTACTTTTACTCATGACTCCGGGTTTGATCCTTCCTACTTACCTACCATAACATTTTTTAAAACTCCCCCCCCCGTCCCGGAAACAAACACTCGGGCGACGCCGGGTACCCCCGCTAGTTTAAAATAAAAATAAAAAATTCCGCAAGATCATTCTTGTCAACCTAATGCTTCAATGGAATGTGCTCCAATAAACTTGCTGCATTTGTACCTCCTCAAAGTAAATAGCCTCAACAAACATGACAAGCAGCAAAATCCCACCCCCTCACTCTAGATGACGGAAGGTTTTCTACTCTAATAGCTTTTTAACTCAGACCACTTTCCTTTGGAATTCCCACTCTGTTCCCTGTTTCTTCGACTGTACCAACATGCAGAAAATTAAATACTCTCCTGACAAACTCGACAAGCAATAAAGTCGTACTCCTTCCCTCTAGAGGTCCCGAGATGCTAAAAGGTTTTCGTAATGTTTTAACTACTGTACTCTCCAGTCTTTTTCATGGATCGTTTGTTGAAATCAGAAACTATCAGGAACTTTTTAACCAAAACTTTTATTGGAGCCCTGGGGTTTCACCGTTCGCATTCCTTCTCCAAAGTTTGTAACATTCATAACTTATTTAACTTTGTTCGGGATTGAACTCAGTATTACATATTATCCAATGCTTTTAATTAATAGTGCAATCATCTTCTGAATGAATAAATTCAACACTAATAATGAAGTTAAAAGATCATATTTCAAGTTAATTCAACTTATGCAATAGGCATAACATTTTTTTTAATATGTTAACTAGCAAGCTGCCTGGGTTTGCCCTTCCGTAAAATATGCTTAAATATATTTTGATTTATGCAGATTTCGTATTTATTATTATTATTATCAATCCAATTATCTATTGATTATTATATTGTACCTAATATATAGTAGTGATTTCAAAAGTCCAAAAAATATGACTTGGTGCCATCAGCTAGAATTGAAACCAAAACATTTAGCTCTCCAGCCTTAATTATTAAAGTTTGAGCTATCGTCAGATCCACAAAATAGCTATTGTTAGATCCCCAAAATTAATCAACGTTAAGACTGATCAGTACCATATGGGTGACCAATTTTGAAATAACAGGCTCTGTATGTAGGAGGATGCGGACACCTCCTTGCAAGAGTTGCAAAAATCTTACATCGTCATCTCTTCTTGTGGGAGTTTATATACGATTGGAAACCAATTGTTTTTTTTTTTAAAGGGATTGACTTGATTTTCAACAAGCTGCGATCTATTTCTAAATTCCAAGGTAAATGAATTGTTTTTTCGTTTTCTTTCTTTGCGATTAATTGTAAAAGCTAAATGAATTTATATCGAAATTATAAAGATGCTCGGTGTTTATCTATGAAAATAAATGACGAAGATTTTATTTCATGTTTACAAAGTTATGAATAAATTTTATTATTTTAAATGAATGTTTCAAGTATTTCAAATTGTAACAAAAGACAGCTATTATGTTGGTGCAAAAATAATGTCGTTTTTTATCATATATATATATATATATATATATATATATATATATATATATATATATATATATATATATATATACGTCAAAAAACGAGATTATTTTTGCACCAACCTAACAGTAATTTATTAAAGTCATTCTTCGTTTCTTCAGTGATAGACTTGCATGCATATTGACTCATCCTGCTGGACTGAGGACAAAGTCATAATTGCAATTAAAACTATCTCGTACTTCTTTCATTATTTATTTAATTAATCCGATAAACAACTGCAAATTCAAAAGGGATAGATGGGGCAGTGGACTGAAGAGAACGAAAACATAGTGAGACTTATTATTTATTACTCCGCCGAATTGCATATTCACATAAACCCACAGCTTACATATTTCTAAATCTACTTAGTGTATTTTTACATATTTCTTGTTGGTCCAAATCGCAACCGTTATCGTTTCAAACAATAATCTGACATCTTATCATTCCTACTGCAAAGTGTATTTTCTGAAAGGTCATCTACCTGATTTTTGCTGACCTTTGTCTACGATATATCCGGTTTAATATAATTTTAACCAATATATCTATTGGCTGATATGTCTATAGCAGTATCAGGTTAATCTGCAAACTTAAACCAACATTGTCGTTTCTCTGAGACGATGGAAGCTAAAAATTAAAAGTACCCAACTTAAGCCGTTTATATTTCGACTGAAATCAAATAAATTTTGTTGTTGTTTTTTTACATGGTAGTCACTACTTATCAAGGCCGGAGAGCCACTCGGGGATAAGGGTTATTGCGTGTACAGTAATCAATGGGATAGTATCGTAATAATCGTTAGTATTGGAGATTTGATAAAGTATCTTACTTGTTTATGTTGAACTTGAAGACATCCAAGTTGTAGTCAGGTGGGAAACAGGCAGACGGAAGAGAGTTCCACTGGCGTGCACTTCTAACAAAGAAGCTTTGTTCATAGAATTTACGTTTTGGTTTTGGCACAGATAAAGAGTGGAGAAAATTTTTGACAGTGGTTTCAACTAGACGGGTGTTTATCGTGAATATGTTGATTTTATTTATTTATTTATTTATTTATTTATTTTTTCAAAACAGAAAAGAAGAAATGAAAGATACCGAGATTGAATGTGTATTATTCACCAAAAGTGAAACGCTTTTATCAAAACAAAAAATGTTAAAAAAAAAAAAAAAACAGAATACAGAAATAAACTATGAAACATTGTGTTACGTAATACATGCGGTCAGAAGAGGGTTTAGTCTCATACAAAATAGAAAAAGGTGCAAGCATAATGGAACAAGCAAGCAACATAAGATCATGAGATTGGCTATTAGACAAGGTGCGAAGACGAGATCATCGAGTGCACAAGAAAATGGTGAACATTAACGTCAAACAACAACACGCGAACGCACGTATTCGGATCAATTTCACTAGAATACTCATCTCATAATCGTCCTCAACTTTTAGATCCTTGCATTGTTGTCATGTGAGGGTAATGCGTGCAGAACAGGAGATTTGGTTCGTTTGATTACATTCAAAGGATTAACGAGAGGATTTGGGTTAGTAGATGTAGCAAGGTCAGTTGTCAGGAAAAATGCAACGAAAAAAAGAAGGAAATTATAGGGATGGATTTAAGAGAAAAAGGGATAAATAAAAACATGCATAGAGCTTGCTTAGTTTGGAAGTCAATTTCTAAAAGATGCCCAACGCATGTAAAACAGACGATAAACCTGCTGCTGTTATTGCTGCTGCTGCTGCTGCTGTTGTTGCTGTTACTGCTGTTGTTGTTGCTGCTGTTGTTGTTGCTGCTGCTGCTAATAATAATAATAATAATAATAATAATAATAATAATAATAATAATCCAAATCAATTTTTATTGTTGTCAGAAAGCTAAATTTTTAGAATCGTTTTTATCCTGAAAGGGTTTCATATCTGATATCTGATTAAAAAGGGCCATAAGCATTAATAAAGATACGGGTATAATGTTGACAGCAATCATTACGCTTAAATATGATATTTTAATTTATGCAGCTTTCGTATTTATTATCATAGATTCAATTCTCTATCGATTATTATATTGTATCCAATAACATAACCAAATTCCTGATGAACCGCCCACCCCTTAAGTAAGACACTTTATCAAATCTCCAATACTAGCGATTACTATGATACTATCCCATTGATTACTGTACACGCAATAACCCTTATCCCCGAGTGGCTTCCGGGCCTTGATAAGTAGTGACTACCATGTAAAAAAAAAAAAAAAAACATTCATATTTCATTTCAGTCCAGATATAAACGGCTTAAGTTGGGTACTTTTAATTTCTAGCTTCCATCGTCTCAGAGAAACGACAATGTTGTTTTTTTTTTTTTTTAAATCATTTTTCCGTTGGAAATATAAAAAAATCTCTCAATGAAAATTCATGAATTATTGGCTAATTTTGTACTCAACTTTATATTTTTTTAGGCGAGTCGAACTTCTGCATATAACTCAGTCTGCATGAAATCCTCCAAAAGTACAGATAAGAGGATGAGAGAATTTGATACTGACTCCTTCAGAGACATGTTAATGTTTTAGTATCGCTTGTTTGTCATGGGTGTGTTATGCAACCGAATGTCGGTGGCAATCGACCCTACAACTAAAAGATGACGCAGGCAAGAAAAAGACGAAGAAACGATGATGGCAAAGAAGAGATGACAAATGCAGTAGGTACCGTCGTGAACGAATATAAATCCGTCTATTTTACCCCCCCCCCCCAAAAAAAAAATTGAATAGAAGTAGGAGATCTTAGGCTGAGGATTGGAGTCCAGCTGGTGTGTGGACTGATACGGCTATGAGGTTGTCGCCAATGGCTACAGGAAATATGCGCCGACTTGAGATGCTGGGCTGCTGGAAAGTCGAGGGCGAGTGGCTGCTGCTGCTGCTTCTACTACTACTACTACTGGATTTGGCTATCGAGTGAGTCGACGGTAAGTGGCTGCTGTTACTGCTGGGCTCTGTTGTTGTCTGGGGAGGTAGCCTAGCCGTTCTGTAGTGGCTCGCCTGCTGGTGATGCTGTGTTGGGTTGGGCTGCTGGTGGAGGCGAATTCTGACGAGCTGGACTAATCTGCTCTTGTTAAAATAACCCGCTGTATTTATACTCGTCTGGCAGACGTAATTGTAAACAAAGCGGCTTGCAGCGCTGGTCATCGTTTTCGTTTTTGATTTGTGTTTATTTTTGTTTTTAACGTACTGTAGGGAGTCATCTGTTTGAGGTTTAAATTCATGTGTCATATCAAATTGAAGCTGAGAAAGTTGTGGATATTATTCTAACGGGAATTGTACTATTACAGTGTTCCACGGGATAATTATTCACGTCGAAGTATTCACGTCGAAAGGGCTGTCAGCTGTGATGTTTATGTTTTGAATTGGGATCTTTTTTTATGAGCGGTTTCTTATGTTTTAGTCATCGACATACAGTCCTGTTTCGTTGTATCACAACTCATCAGTGCCGCTATACTAGCACCTATCCCAAGCCGAGGATCGAACCTAGAACCGTCGTGATGACAGTCGGCAGTTCTACCCCTTGACCACGGAAGCGGTGCCCGCAACTAATCTGTCCGAATGTCTATTTAAATAAACATCCGTCCGCCACTCGTAAAGTGCTCAAGCGTTTGTTTGTAAACAAACCGCGAACTTCGCAGCAGGTCGCCCAGCATTGCCCGGTTGTAAAGTACTCTTAAATATAATATGTTGATTAATGCAGATTTCGTATTTATTATTATATTATATTGAACCCAATATATAGTAATGATTTAAAATGTTTTTAAAAAATATGACCACCACCGACAATCAGAACCAAAACATTTAGCTTATGATTTACTTTTTCCTTTGACGTTTATATCTGAACTATGAAGACACGTTTGCTGCAAAGCTAAAAATTAAAATATGAACCAATAGCTATTATGCATGCATATTCATAATGTTGTCGTTCGACCTTCATCTGAAAAATTCCATTTTTTTAAATTTTCACACTTTTGCACCGATTTTCCCCGGCTAAAACACAAATATAAAGTTTTGTATGGGTTCAAATACCCCATATATTAAGTTTCATGTCTGTAGACCAAAAACTGACAGAGGAGTTTGGTAGGCAAAATTTTTTTAAACAAATATATATACGATACATAAATATATATAGAAAGAGGTTTGTGTTTACTATAAGCCTTTTATGCAAATATTACGCAAGTATAAATCATGTAGAATATCTGCATGAATATAATTACATGTAATAGTTAACTAAAGATGATCATCTCATAAGAAAACCGCAAAAATGACAATATATATGACAAAGTTGTATTTTCTTTTTAAATAAATAGAAAAAAGGGTTTTAATATCAATATCAATACATAAAAACAAGTGAAGCATGCATGGTCCCCCGTGAGTGCACAGTGAACGAGGCATAAAAAAATGATTAAGTTCAGCATTTGCCTCTCCCCACCCCATTTAGCCCCCAAAGTCCCCAGGGGACGTCAAATCCTGGTGAAAATTAACAAACGGTGCAAATGTAAATTTGAGTTCTGTATCATGCAGAAAAAGAAATGACTAAGTCCATCATTTGCTCCCCCCACCCTTTAGCATCAAAAATCCCCAAGGCTTTAACATATTTAAATTTGAGTTCAGCACCATGCAAAACTGCTAAATAGACATACACAGAAAATTTTGGACAAATATGGTAAAATAGTCCCCAAAATAGAGTGTTTTTATTAGCCCTAAAACAGCCGCTGGGGCACACCCAAGAGTTATCCCAAAGTATAGACAAACAAAATTATATAGAAATCAGTTACAACTTTTCAGAAAATTTTATAAAAATCCAAGGCATCCATTTTTTTAATAAGCACAAAAGTATAAATTTTAGCCATTTTAACATGACAGGCACCCCTTGGGGGCAACCGGAGTTTTCCCAGAAAATCGGTTCGCGTACTTTTTTACTCATATCATTTCCAAAAAATTCCAAGGTGTAGTTATTGAGAAAAGTGTGGACAGACGAATGGACGAATGGACGAACAGACAAGGGTGAATTTACAGGTCCACCCTCCTTTTTTTGGGGGGGGACTAAAAACAAATTCATAGGAGTATATATATATATATACAGTGATGATCATATTTATTGGCACGGTAAAATAAAAGTTAAATTTTGTCTAATAAATTCTAAAAAAGGGATTAAATTAAAGAAAATAACAAAGTATATTATGTATTTTTAACTGGCCTTTCCGATGCAGCAATCGGATTTTAGAAAAAATAAATAACAAAGGAACAACAAACATAATTGCAAAAAACCCTTGTTCAAAATTATTGGCACGGCTTTGTTTTTCTTTTAGTATCAGTATAATATCAATCAATTTCCGGTTTACGTGCTTTCTGAACTTTTTTATAGCCATATTATGCTTGTTTAACGCTAATTCAGTGAATAATTTTTTTCAGATAATTTTTAGATAGCGATTTATTTAAACTATTATAAGTGACTAAATTATAATTTTCAATCGCCATGGTTAAAACTAAGGAACACAGCGAAGACGTCAGGAAGCTTGTTGTAGCATGCCATACCAATGGGGAGGGCTATGATAAGATTTCAAAGAAGCTAAACCTTCCCAAATCCACTGTTAGAGCCATAATAAACAAGTTCAAATCGCAAGGCCACGTTATGAGTTTAGAGGGAAGAGGGAGAAAAAGGATTCTTTCCCCAAGAGATGAACGGAAAATTGTTCGACAAGTAAAACAAAACCCAAGGATCTCTGTTGGGGAGATTGTTGATGAACAGAGCACCTCTGGAGTGAATGTATCTCGACATACAGTTGGTAGAGTTTTGAAGAGAGCTGGTTTAAAAGCATGTCGTCCGAGAAAGACTCCCTTATTGAAGCCTATGCGCCTGAAAGCAAGGCTAGCCTTTGCAAAACGTCATATTGATAAAGATGTTGCATTCTGGAAACGTGTTCTATGGACTGACGAAACGAAAATAGAGTTATTTGGCCATAATAAAGTGTCTTATATTTACAGAAAATCTGACGAAGCTTTCCTGCCTAAGAACACCATACCCACAGTGAAGCACGGTGGAGGCAGTTTGATGTTTTGGGGATCCTTTGCTGCCTCTGGACCAGGGCGACTTGTTAAGGTCACAGGTAGCATAAAAAAGGAAGATTATGTTAAAATATTGGATGAAAACCTGAAAGACTCTGCTAAAGAGCTCTCACTTGGTCGTCGTTGGTGGTTCATGCAAGATAATGACCCAAAGCATTCGGCTAAACTGACTAAGAAATGGCTTGAGGACAATCATATTAATGTTTTGGAGTGGCCATCACAAAGCTCAGACCTTAATCCAATTGAAAATTTATGGAGAACATTAAAATTGAGGGTAATGCAAAGGAAGCCTAAGAATCTTATTCAATTGGAGGATTATTGTCAGGAAGAGTGGGCTAAAATTACTACTGAAGAGTGCAACAACTTGGTTGTAAACTATGAAAAGCGACTGAGGAAGGTAATCAAGGCCAAAGGCTATACAATTGATTATTAAATAAATCGTGCCAATAATTTTGAACAAGGGTTTTTTGCAATTATGTTTGTTGTTCCTTTGTTATTTATTTTTTCTAAAATCCGATTGCTGCATCGGAAAGGCCAGTTAAAAATACATAATATACTTTGTTATTTTCTTTAATTTAATCCCTTTTTTAGAATTTATTAGACAAAATTTAACTTTTATTTTACCGTGCCAATAAATATGATCATCACTGTATATAAATATATATATATATATATATATATATATATATATGTAACTACTTAATTTACTCACATAAATAAATATACAAAAAGTATAAATTTATGCATATTTACTTCGACAGTGCTCAATACGTAGGTAGAGCTAGTTAGTAAGTTATATATATTTTATAACTTACAATATATATATATATATATATATATATATATATATATATATATATATATATATATATATATAATAAATTCCACAGCCAAACAACGTCGCAGCTCACAAGAGCCATGACAGTCAATGAACTGGAAGTCCAAGACTCAAGTTTCGCCCTCATTTGGGCTCATCAGTTAGACACATCCGAGCTCAGGATTCGAAACCCGAGTCTCTTGCATACGAGGTAAGCACTCTATCAACTGAGCAAACACCTCGCACACAAGAATTTCTATTGACCAACATATAATAGGATTTTAAGAATGTGAGAGATTGTATGTAATAAATTCCACAGCCAAACAACGTCACAGCTCACAAGAGCCATGACAGTCAACGAACCGGAAAATCCTATTATAAGTTGCTCGTTGGGTTAGCATTACTGGATGGCGTTGTCCTTTCGAGTTAAAACTCCTACTTGTGAGACATCGGCAAGGGTTATTGACTGGTTGGATGGCCGCGTCCCTTGTTGAGACGAAGTAGGTTCATTTCACAGTCGGATTTCGGCGCGGTTTGCTTGATCTGTGTTGGTTAATAGAAATTCTTGTGTGCGGGGCGTTTGCTCAGTTGGTAGAGTGCTTGCCTCGCATGTAAAAGGCTCGGGTTTCGAATCCTGAGCTCGGATGTGTCTAACTGATGGGCCCAAATGAGGGCGAAACTCGAGTCTTGGAGTTCCGGTTCGTTGACTGTCATGGCTCTTGTGAGCTGCGACGTTGTTTGGCTGTGGAATTTATTATATACAATCTTTCACATTCTGAAAATCATATATATATATATGTGTGTGTGTGTGTGTGTGTGTGTGTGTGTGTGTGTGTGTGTGTTAACCAAAATATGTGTCTGGACTAAGGAAAGAGGCAGTAGCATTTATAAAACTTTATTGATGATCTTCGCTGAGTAAAAGAGAAATGAAAAAAAAAGAAGAGTTTAGGAATGGAATAAGTCTGTGAGTATTACACAGTGTAGACGAATAGTTTAGGAAGACGCGGCCTCATTCTAACATGTAAAACAAATTTATTGATCATCTTCCAGAAAAGAGTTTGTGCATGTGTACTATACACAGATGTTGAAATCAGGGTCCAGCTGTAGCCATGATAGATTATATATGTTCTTGTTGAAATCGAACCCAGGGGCAAAAGCATAGGGTGAAAATGTCTCATGCCTCAAGAGCGAAGTTTTGGGACTTTGTTTAAGCCATGTAGTTTAAGCTATGTGGAGTCGTTGTCAGTACTATATTCTGGCCAAGAAAAGGGGCAGTAATCCTTATGTTAACCTTTTTTATTAACATCTATCACATGCTAAGCTCGCCTGAAAGATGGCCTCTGATTGGGCAAGCCAGAAAAGAAGTTTAATGCATACACCAATCAGTGTCGAGCTTATAAACTAAACACATTTTCAAAATTTTAAACCGGAAGTTATTGTTGTGGTCGTCTGCAATCGTTACTTCTTCTACAGACATATACTTAATTTATTAATATACAAGCCAGACAACAAAGTTTATATTCCAATGAATAAATGCAAAAACTGTATTCATTTATTACATATTTATTACTATTAAAACGACTTACTGTTATTTAGATCAATAATACAACATAGTTTGTTTTTTAATGCTCTATTTAATATTCTGCTTAGATAGTACAGAGTAAAGAGTCAAACAAAACTATTTTGAATTGGAAACTATGTTTAATTTTAGAAGAGTTTCCGATGAGTAGCTAATCTGTATAACTTCAGAGATGAAACATAAAGGTTTCGGTGGTTGGTAATTCGTATAAGCCTTGAATTTTAAAAGTTTGCAGACAAAGAGCAAAGATCTTTCTCATATGGACGAAAAAAAGAATATGTGCGGGAATTCTAACAGATCCAGTATTTTCATGGAGTGATTCCACTTTCTGATTGTCGCTAGAAGAACGTAGCTTCATTTTATTGGTGAGTTTCTATCGTCAGTGTCTATAAATAAGAACTTCCAATTCATCATATCAAAAATATTCCAACAGCATGCCTAATTTGCACAAGTATTTTTTAAAACAGTGTATAATAAATTATTGTTTGATGTTATCTATTTGTTATTCTATCGTTCTATTTTCCTATATATATGCAATAGTTTTGCCGATATTAACGGTAATAATTAAAGTGATTAAAAAAAGGATAAAGTACGAAAACGTTTCTTAAAATGTTAAGTTCATTAATTTTCAAGCGTAGGAATTGAAATTAAAGTTATTAAAATCATAACAGATTTATCTGTAAGCTATGTATGTTAGACATTTAAAAAAGAATGTTTTGAGCTAGATTAAAAGCTGCCGGGTGGCGGGTCGTTTTTTTTTTTTTTTTTTTGCATTTTGCATTTTATTTACTAAAGAGTTCGTGCATGGTGGTGGAACTTGGCCCATTTAAGGGGAAGGGCATTAATAGAATTTCTTGAACAAACATGCAAATGGATAGGTGGATGTGTGGTATAAGTCTTACGAATAGGAAATCATCAAAGTTGAGGAAAAGATTACACATTCGCAATGTATTTGATGTTTTGTGCCAGAATAAACTGAGGTGGGATGGATATGTTGAAAAGATGGATAATGCAAATCAAGTCAGCAGATGTAGGTTTATTGAGGTTGATGGATTTAGAGGGAGACTGTAAGACACAGACTCAGTCAGTTAAGAATGACCTTATGAAGTTGAAATTGCAATCAGACCTTGCACACGACCGTGCGGCCTGGAGAAGTGCCATCAGGTAAAACCGTCTAACCCATGCTAGTATGGAAACGAATGTTAAACGATGATGATGATGATGATGATGATGATGATGATGATTACTTACAACTTATCAAAGCCCAAAGGCCACTCGAGGATAAGCGTTAATGAGTGTCAGGTGGCCGGTGAGACAATATATAGTGGTAATGGTGAAAATTGGGTAGGATTTGATTATTTAAGAAGACGACTCAGCAAAAACTTGTTTACATTGGACTTGAAAACACCCATATTATAGTCACCCTCTGGTATTTTGCTCAACAGCTGGGTAGTTCTAGGAAAGGAACTTTGCTCATGAAAGTTTAGTTTAGCTTTAGATACACTGGGCAGAAAACGAATTTATTTACAGTGGCTGCAGCTAGACGAGTTTTTGTTGTGAATGTTTTATAGAATTGGACTATGAATTGAAGCACAGTCAAGCACCTGCCGTGGATGTAAGGATAGAGCAGAGAATGACTAGCAACGTCTCTTCTGTGAGAAAGAGGTAAAAGCAAAGAGAAAAGGACATCCCCCACTAGATTTCGTAGCTGCTTTTGTACTTTGTCAAGGCAGGAAAAGTTGCTTTGAGCAGCAACTTCGATAAGTCGAAATAAATCAATTGCTCCTCCTACTCATGTGATAGGTTAACCATTAAAACACGATTGTATTGCTATAGTTTTAAGAGCTTTATTAAAAAAAAATATTCTCAGCGCTGGTGCATCTACCACTAATTGTTCACTCTTAGAATCCAAAAAAGAGTTTACAAATCTAATAGATCCTGCACTATCAGCAAAGCTCAAACTTCTCTCCCATCACCACAATGTTGCATCCCTGTGCTGGTTTTACAAGTACTTTAATGGGATGTGCTCTGATGAACTCATAGCACTTGTGCCCCCTCGATATATATACTCCCAACTAACCTGTCAAGCAGCAAAATCCCACTTCACTGTTGAGATCCGTAGATGTCAGAAAGATTTCTACTCTAATAGTTTCTTTCTTCAGCTACCAGACTTTAGAAATCCTTACCTGTTTCTTGCTTCCTTGACTGTACTAACATGTTAAAATTTAAATGTAATGTGAACAGACATCTCACTGCTCAACTCTCCACAGTCGTATTTGATCCCAAATATACCTTGTTTGGCATGAAAAAGAGTAAAATAAAAAGTCGAATCGGAATTTCTTGTGAATGTTTTTCTTAATGGCATGGCAAGGAGGGGAGGAAGCAACAGGGCAGTGGCATCAATATTTAGGGTTATCTAATCATATTCAACATATCTTTTCTTTTCTTATAATATTTCTTAGTACTAGGACGTGTGCATGAGTCTTCAGGGGCTTACAATCAAGGAGGTGGCCGCAGGCATCAGCAGACCTTTGCATGCTACTGAGTTTTCGCAATCTTTTCTAAATGTCGCTTGTAAAGGTTAACCGGTTTCACCCAAATATTTATCGGTGAGTTATCAAGTTGCATTTAGGGTATCTTTTTTTTTCCTTTTTTTTTTCTTTTTCTTTTTTCCATCTTATACTCTTGCTCGCATGCCCAGGCGCCATTGCTACGTCTTTCTTTTCTTTTTATCAAAATAGAACAGAATACAAAATACAAAAATCACGGTTCGTATTATTTGGATTCTTTGAACTACTGCTATCATCTCGAGTATTATTTTCACAATGTTTCGGTCAATAGAACGTTCGACCTTCAGGTGTATCTTGTTGAACTTGGGAATCTTTCTGTCGAACTCGGGAATCTGCACGAAATTTCGATCAGAACCCTTTATTTAATCTATAGGGCATAGCATGTTATCGCTCTGTCAGCTATGACTGGGTAAATGTCCTAAGTAATTCGCAATTCTATTTAAAGTGTTGCTCACACTGGAGATTGAACTTTCGACCTCCAGAAGAGTATAACTTTACAACTGAATTTCACCAAGTACTTTATCCACTGCACCATAGGTCCTTGTGAACAGAAATTGAAACGTTGTGAAAATAACACTCAAGATGAGAACAATAGTCGGAATAATCCAAATAATCTAAATAATCAACCCTCATCTCAAAAATACAAAAATGTAATTCTCTCAGTGTCTGACATTTCATCACTCATGCCATGTTTTCAACCATTTCTTCAAACTCTGAATAAATTTATTATAAAATTATGGGGTACTGTTTTCATATTTGAGCTGGTGAATCTGTCCCATTTGAAAATTCTTGATAAATTGCAGAAACGTATCTGCAATTTGATTGGCCCTACCCTTTGTTTTTCATTCCTTCATTACAACCTCCCTCTCACAGACGTGATGTTGCTAGTCTCAGTCTTTTCTAAAAATACTATTATGCATGTGTTCTTCAGAATTATCTGATCTATTTCCTGCTTCCTTATTTCCAACTCGTTTGACTCGTTGGTCTTGGTTTCCATCAACTCACTGTTTCAATACCTCATTGTAATACAACTTCCTATTCCAGTGGCTTTTTTTCAAGAACTGCAAGGTTGTGGAACTCTTTTCCTGCTCACTGTTTTCCTCCTACCTACAGCTTTGGTCTTTTCAAGACTAAGATCAATAGGCATCTCCTGTCTTTGCAATAATCAGACTTCGTCCTTGTTAGCTCCTTATGTCAAGTGGTTTCATGCCTTGTCTCAAGCAATTTCCATAAAAAACCGTATATGCAATTTGGTTGGCACCACTGTTTCTTCTTCTCTGCATTTTTACTCTCTCAGACGTGATGTTGCTAGCCTCAGACTCTTCTATAAGTACTATTACGACATGTGTTCTTCAAAATTATCTGATTTATTCTCTGCTTTCTTTGTTCCAACTCGGTTGACTCATTGGCCTAATAGTCATCAATTTGCTGTTCATATGCCTCGTTATATGTTTTCCTATTCCAGTAGCTTTTTTTTTTTTAATAAATTGAGGCTTTTGGAACTCTCTTCCTGCTCACTGTTTTCCCTCTATATACAGCCTTGGTCTATTTAAGTCAATAGGCATTTCTTATCTTTGCAATAAACATCTTTTCTTCGTCAGCTCCTTACTGATGTACAGTGACAGTGTGATGGTGGAGGGATGTTTAGAAATGTTATTATGAGAAATTGTCAAATACTGAGTTTTCATGTGATTATGATGTATTAATTGTTCATCGTCAGCAGAACTCAGATACGAGTATACATTTTGCTCATTAGGATTGATCCAGCCCAGCTACAAAGTGTTTTTAGGTGATCCACGAGGCGCACCTTCATGTCGCATACATTTCAGATGTGACTATTCGCTACAACAAACATGTGCTTCATATGCAGGTTCAGGAATGCATCTTGCAACAGGTGCACCACTACATGGAGTACCACCTTGTTACCTGTCCTGCAGGTGAGTTTATTCGAGGGTGCATTGACCCCCCCCCACAGTGGTTGGTTGGTTGGCTGTTTTTGTTTTACGGCATATCAACTCTTTTCAGGTTATTTAATGCCAAATCTGGTGATTTTGAAGAAAATTTTTTTTTAATAGAATATATTTGTTTTTTTGCAAGTCAGTTTCTATTTAACCCACAGTTGGGATCCTAACAGGTACTACCACTCCGGGTCAGAGTGAACCTGGGAGCAATCGCAATTAAAGGGTGGCTCCACACTCCCCAAAGCCCACAAGCTGGGACCTCACCACTGGATATAGTTTAAGGTCATATCCAGGATCCCCCCCCCCCACAGTGGATGAAACGCGACGCTAGATACCAACCTGGAAATTTCTGTGATGCAGCATGGTATATACAGCACCTAGCCTTCTCAAATGGTCACCCATCTGGTACTGGCCAGGCTCATTGTTACTTAACTGCTTCATGCCTTATCTTGAGCGATTTCCATAATTATTTTTTCAAGTAAAAAATTTAATTTCCGTAAATATGAAGGGAAGAATTTTTTTTTTCATTATTCATGATTAAAAGAAATTAAAAGTAAGGTCAGTCGACTAGATTCGTCCTCACTCAACAAAGGTAATTTTGCAAGGAGGAAGATGTTGTATCTGTTCTGATGATACATTTAGTCTACTCTGTCTTCAGACTATGAAGGAGAAGTCCTTCTAGACTAAGCCAATTTTTATTTTTTATTTTACTTTTTACTTTTTAGGGAGTTGGATTTCCGCACATAAAAAAAACGACCTTTTGTCTAAATTTGCCCTCTTATGGAGACAAGTAATTAGGAACATGAGCTGTATCAAGGAATTTTTTTAAGGGGAGAGGAAAGGAACTATATACACTGCTCTTTATTATAGAGTGGAGGATGATTTTAAGTCTATGAAATAAATAGCATATCTCATTCCCTGTTAAGATTTATGTCCATACAGTTTTCACAGTAGGATTTATTTACTAGCGGGAGGGTGGAGCGACTTTGCCCGGTCGTAAAATACACTTAAATATGATGTTTTAATTGTTCCAGATTTCGTATATATTATTATAAAGTTGTGATTTCAAAAGTAAAAAAAAAAGTATTTGGATGCCATCAGGTAGAATCGATACCGATAGCAAAACTGTAGCATTTAAAGCTGGTGACGTTACCACTGTATCAACGTGACACGTATATGTACTGATTAAAAATTAAAAATTAAAAATAAACTAAGATGAATGTACAAAATGTATAACTATTTTTTAAAATTTTGATCCATTTTTGACCGGTTAAAAGCTATTTTAACCGGCTAAAGAACGGTCTGTAAAAAATCCAATCGTTTGAGGCCCCTAGCGTTTAGTTTTGGAGGAGATAGATTATTAAAATCTGGAGACAGACAGACAGATATATAGTCTTTTATATATGAGATTTCTTTACGCATCTTTGGTTTTATCAAGAATTTCATGTTAATAAAAAAAAATATCATAGACGTTTTAAGATGAATTTAATAAAATAAGTAGGTAGACATTTTTATGATCGATAATGGAGACTGTTCTTATTTTCGGTGTTATTCTCACAATGTTTCGGCCGAAGTAACCTGCAACCTTTTTCACGAGTATATTTCTGTCAAACTCTGGAATCTTTCTGCAAAACTCGGGAATCTGCATGGAATTTCGAATGTTAGCTTTTGTTTCATCAACCGATAGAACTCTTAAGTAATCCTTGCACAAGGACTCGTGGCGTAACGGATAAACTACTTAGTAAAATTCAGTTCTAAGTGACACTCTTCTGGCGGCTGAGGGTTCAATTTTTAGTGCAGGCGATACTAAGAATACAATAGCGAATTACTGAAGATTTTTCACCCACTACGCAGACCATATTTATAGTTCTGTGAATTCCAAAGACGGAATTCTATAGATATATGTAAAAAAGTAAAAAAAAAATAATATAAAATCATGGAATGCTATCTTTATATTTTACAAATCCTGAAGATGGTTTCCAGAGAGACTGAAAGAAGTTGGGTAAGCACTAATCGCCACTTTTCTTAATCGATTTCCACCTAAAATTTAGAAGAACCTTATTTGACAACTCGGATAGATCTGCAAGAGATTGAGCCTCAACAATGTGTCTATACTCTATAACGAAACACACACACACACACACACACACACACACACACACACACACACACACACACATACACACACATGTGCGTTTGTGTGTGTTTCGTTAAAGACTATAGACATAGTACTCTCACATAGTATAGAATTCTCGCGGTTAACGGTAGCCGAATGGATTAGGTCCTTGCTAATGAGGCCAGAGATGGCTTCTGTTGCTAGGTTCGAATATATCGACTGGTGTTAATCGTGACACCCTGCACTGATGATTCTCAAAAGGATGAAACACTAATGTCTACAGGTATTTAATAAGTATTATAGTAAATATATCTATATATATATACTGTGGTACCTCGGTACTCGGCCATAATTCCTTCCAGATGTTTATTTGAACGCTGAAATGTTCGACAACCAAAACGATATTACTTTAAATTAACCGAAATAGAATTAATTGGTTCCAGAGTTTAAAAGTCCCTTTTTATCTGTAAACTTTGAGGGTTTTATATATTTAATTACACTGCAATCTCATATTCCTTTGTAAGTGCTGACACATATATTCCTCTTTCGAATTTCTCTATCAATTCCTTTTTAAATTTGATCGTCGTTTGCACTCGTTTTACAGTTTTTATTTCTCTTTTCTTTCTTTTTAGCCAATAGTAAAAGAACTTCTATTTCTTCTTTTTTTTTCTAAAGTCTTTACCCGACGATAAACCAATTATTTGAACAACAAAGTATTTTTTCGCGCAATTAATTACTGTGGTCCAGAGATACGTTCGCTTCGTTCATTGTATTGAAATCTACGGACCATTTTTTTATATATACTTTTTGGACACCTCAAGGTCATTTGTCGTCCCACGCCAAAAAAGAGGTCGACCAATCACATTGCAGTGTTCTGCTGCCACGCTGATGTCCTAAAAATAACTCAGACACCTTCTAGACTGTCTAAGGGGTTGCGATGACGCTGTTTTAAATATAACTCTTGTCACAAAGTTTAGACTCGCATGGCGACGTCGTCGGAATGGGGTTGGGTCGTCAAACTATACTTCAAAAGAATCACGACCAGTATGAATTACAACGTTCCATTGAGGAACATAGCTGCTTGTTTACATTCGAAGTGTAGCTGGCGGTTCGAACTCCATAATTTTGTTCAGCTATCGAGGCAAGAACATCTCCAACTTTTGGTTTGAACACCGAGTTGTTCTACCACCAGAAAGCTCGACAACCGAGGTATCACCACACACACACACACACACACACACACACACACACACACACACACACACACACACACACACAGATATATATATATGCTCGAAACCTTTGCAGCTTCAGAAGTGTGATAATACAAAGCTCGTAAAAACCGAATGGAGCCTTCTTGGCTGCTTATAATGATATTTAAGTTTTGACTTACTCCATAGCTTATATGAATTTCATAACAGATAAGAAGTTTGACTCTGGACAAAATAGTTAGATTAACAAATACATAGACATATACAGGTATATAGACACATCCATATATATATCTAATATATTAAGCCGACATGTTTTCCTGTCTGTCTGTCTCAATATTTTACAAACACTATCTCCTCCAAAACTAGAAGTCGCAGAGTGGCGCTAGGGGTCTCAAATGATTGGATTTTTTACGGGCCGTTCTTTTATGGGTCTTTAGTTAAAATAGTTTTTAAAGGGTCAAAAATGGGTCAAAATTGAAAAAAAAAATCGTTATATCTTTTATACGTTCATCTTAGTTTTTTTTTTTTAATTTTTAATTTTTAATCAGTTCATATTCGTGTCACGTTGGTACGGTGGTAACGTCATAAGCTTTGAATGCTACAGTTTTGCTTTAGGTTTTGATTCTCGCTGATGTTATTATTATGAACATAGATTTTATTATCACTAAGTACTTAAAAACGATAAATGTTCATCATTTTATCTTAAATGCCAACAATGTAAAATTAAGTTTAATATGTTTTTTAAGGAATCGGATTTAGAATAGGAAATTAGAGTATTTTTTTCCGATTCTGATACTGATTCCAATACACTGAAAAGTTCTGATTTTTCCGATTCCGATTAATTGTCCCAACACTAATCTCTATGCAGGTTCATTGTCGGAAAATGTTGATCTATTTTATTATTATTAGACTGTTCTAAAGTTTGAGGTGGAATAGTTTAATTGGGAGGGTTAGGTAGTATTTCGGTTGCAGTGCAGGAATAGATCACATCTTTATGTATGCAGTTGTTGTCAAGGGGCCACTCACGCTTATTTTGGCAATTACATTTAGCTTAATGGCTAATAGAAAAGGGATTGCTTGAGCTTCTTTGATTATCTTATTAGAAGATATAATTGTCTGGGCTAAGTTAGGCATTGTAGATTTTGATGGTATTTTTATTGAATAATGTGTTATGCCTATGTGGGTATTTGAATGAATTTTCAACAATATTGAAGAACTCTCCAGGGATATCGGTTTTTATATTCGAGCTGAAGGGAGGATTGCCCTAGATGTTATTTTTCTCCTTAGTCTTTTTCTTGGGCTGACTTATTGTAGTTAAGGGTTTGATTTGAGTGTGCATGGATGGAAGGGTTCAAGTTATTATTTCTATTGTTATTAGACTGAGGGTTTCTAATGCAACATATTGTGTATGAATGTAAACGGCGGGAGTCAACGTTCTTACTGTTGTAATTTACTTGTATTAAGCTCTACTTCTCACTGTCGTATCGAGCTTTTTTTACTTGGTTGGGATAATATAATCATTAATACGTTTATTAGACTGAAGCTTACTTTTACATTTACCTAGTAAACTTCTATTAATTACTTGATTCTATATATATATATATATATATATATATATATATATATATATATATATATATATATATATATATATGCATAAATGCACATATAAATGTATATATATAGATAATTACACATTTATCATAACATGCAAGTTCTTGCATATTACACACATGTACATACATACACACACATATATACAGAGAGATAGATAGATAGAGAGAGAGAGAGAGAGAGAAGAGAGAGAGAGAGAGAGAGAGAGAGAGAGAGAGAGAGAGAGAGAGAAAATGGTGTGTGTGTGTATGTGTGTTTATATTCCCTGAATGAAATTAAAATTAATCAGTTAATTTCACCTCATTACGTATAGCTCCATCTCACTGTAGACATGCTGCCTCGCTAAATGTTCCAGTAAGTGACTGGTATCGTTTTTTTTTTGTTGTTTTTGTTTTCTTTTTTATAAATTATATCCAAATTCCCACGATGTCAACACATTCTTGCACTGTTTGAAAGTTAAACCTTTTTTTAAAAGAATAAACAATTTTATAATTCTTTTAAATTTTTTCCTTTTTTTTTTTTTACATGGGCATCACCACTTATCAAGGCCTTGAGGCGACTCGAGAATAAGGGTTAAAGAGTGTACAGTAAAAATTGGACAATATAGTAATCGTTAGTAATGGAAATTTGGTGAATTGTTAACTTATATGGAACGGCTCATCAAAAACTTGTTTACGTTAGGCTTGAAGGCAACCATATTGTAATCAGCTGGAAAGCAGGAAAACGGAGGACAATTCCGTAGGCGTGTAGTTCTAATAAAGAAGCTTTGCTCATGGAATCTACGTTTAGGTTTAGGTACAGATAAAGAGTGGGGGGAAATTATTGATAGTGATTTCTGCTAGACAGGTGTTTCTTGTGAAAGTTTGGCGAGGGGGGGGATCATAGATTGGAGCTCAGCCGAGTACTTGCCATGAAAATAACGATAAAGCAGAGACAAACTCGCAACATTTCTTCTGTGAGAAAGAGGTTGCAGGGAAGAGAAAAGAGAAAATTGATGTTCGCCAGTCAAAAACGAGAATTAAAAATAATAAATATATATGAATCTATTCTATTTCAAACGTAAATTGATGGCAAATATTTGTAATTGAAAATATTCCTAACAAAAAAGGTGACGTGATTAGCCCAACAGACACCATCGCCGACTACAAAATCAGTTATGCTGAGTTCAAATCTCATTGGTTCTATTATCGTTATCTATTCACTAATACTGCTGGGAAAGTATGAACCCTGATAAAATTGTGTCCGAGATGGGTATATTTGCTGATGGCATCATGCTCTATAACAGATATGAGAGAAAAAAAAATAGACACATATCCAAGACAATAGCTAAAACTTTATAAAATGACCTCTAGACTGTGATAGAATGGGAACGTAACTGGATAACATTTAATGCTGCTAAGACTAAACTTCTTTCCTTTAACAATTATAAGAAACCTTCTCAACCATCGACTGCCATGACTAATAACACTCTATTTGAGAGCTCTCCATTGAAACTCCTCAGCTTAATATAATTGGAACAAATACATTGAAGACCTTGCTAATGCCTCTGAGGAGAATATGGTTTTCTCTACTGCGTTAGAAAACTACTCACAGCTGAGAGTATCCTGCATCTCTACAAAGCCATGATTTTCCCACACATGAAGTACTGGTGCCACATCCGGGTTGGTGCGTCTATCACTAGTCTTTTACTCTTAGACAGAATCCAAAGGTCTCCAACTGAATAGTCTCCGAACTATCAACCAAGCTCCAACCCCTGTCCCATCACTGCAATATTGTATCCCTGTGCCTCTTTTACAAGTATTTTAATGAAATATGCTTTGACGAACTCCTACCACTTGTGATTGACAAGTAGCAAAATCCCACCCCTTCACTGTAGAGTCCCTAAGATGACTTTTACTCCAACAGATCTTCCCACAAACTGCTAGACTTTGGGATGCCCTCCCAGTCTCCTGCTTTCCTGACTATACGAACATCTAGAAATTTAAATGCAATGTAAACGTGCATCTCGCTGCTCAACTCCCTACATGCAGATATGATCCCAAATAGTAACCCCTTATATCCAATTATCAATATTCCTTGTTTGAGGTGAATAAGACTAAAAAAAATCCCTCCTCCAGCTATGATAAACAATATTTTACTTCATACTTCTTGAAATAGCAAACCCCAATAACTGCAGCAAATCTTCTCTCTATATAAAAGTCAATGTCTGTGTGTATGTGTGTGTGATGTTCCTTATGAAAGAAAGGTTAGAGAATCTACATAAAATGTAAAAATGTTTTCTTATGTAAAAATCTACCAAGGAAGATAATGGAAGGGTTCCTGAATTTCTAAACGCATCTCTATGAGAGCTATGAAAGCATATGATTACAAAGTGGCATTCACCTTAGGAGGGTCGAACCAATTCTTTGAAGGAGGGAGTTTCTAGGGAATATCAAATTCACAAGCTGTCCTCAGTCACATGTATATTTTGGTCAGGGATTTGTGAGAAAGATGAAGAAATAAAGACTTAGTAAAGAATATGTTAGTTTGGAAGGCAATTACTAAAAGCCGTCCAACAGATGTCAGCATGTGAAACGGACATTAAAACAAATAGAATGATGATGATGATGATGATGATGATGATGAATATTAATTTAAAGACCTTAGTTTTTGTTTTTAATGGCCATTGGCCTGTTATTCTGTTAGACGACATTGTGTATAAAAGTCTCGCAAAGAAACAAAGCAAAGAAATTCGACACGAGTTTTTTTTTCAGTTGAAACAAAAGGCATTTATTACCAGTCGTTTCCACACCAAGCCACCTGAAATCATGTTAAAATTTCGGAAGATAAATGAATCCTACATCTTTTTCCCATCCTGCCGCCACAGAGTTACAAAAACTACCATGGCGACACCTGCTTTTTCTCTCCACATGTCGACACATACTTTTTTTCCTCTCGCCTTTTTTCCCCCCTTTCCCTTGCTTCAATCCTGCTGTGATGTCACACTTGCGCTACGGCTTGGTAATTTGCGTACGTGACAGTGGTTTTGTTACATATGGAACAATTGATGGTGATCCCAGAAAAATTCTGCTTTGTTCACTTGACAGACTGAGAAGTTCTAGTCCTTTTGGTTGTGAGCAAAGTGTAATAGCTGTTTTGTCATCGGTCAGTGAAGGAGAAATTCTGCAGCAATTTTTATTTATATCTTAATCTAGAGTGCATGTTTTCAGGAGTTGGCATTTCACTCACTTTAAAAACCTTTTGGTTAACTCTGCCCTCGTGAGGAGTACAAGTAATAGAAATTGATACCCCTTCCTCAAATTGACAAAAAAAATGCACCTTTAATATCGAAAAGTACACTCATTAGTTATTCCGTCAAATCCAACAAAAAGTTGTGATTAATGGTTGTTTACATTATTCAAGCAGCATCGATCCCCAGGACGGGGAGGGATGAGAAGGGGGGTCACATGCTTTTACTTGCTTTTATTTATTTTTTCCCCATTGTTCCCTTTCCCTGATTTCGAGATAAACAGTTTCCTTGTCTCTTTTATTTCTATTTGTTATTTAGGCTTCGTGGGGGGGGGGGGGAAGGTGAGAGTCACATCCAAAAGTGTTCACTAATTGGTTTGTAGAGGGAGGAAGTGTTGAGGATGCAGGAAGAGGGAAGGAGAAGGGGAGGGAAAGTAGCATCTTTCTTAAAATTGGAACAATTTGAAATTTAAAAAAAGAAGAAAATCAAATACAGCCTTGAAATGTTCAACAATTATTATTATTATTATTATTATTATTATTATTATTATTATTATTATTATTATTATTATTTTGTTTTGTTTTGATATTAATTTTATGTTGGTTGCTCCATCAGAAATAATGGATAATGGAACATTGTACTTTTAAAATCCTGATTTCACCTCCAGGCTCCCGTTTCTTCTCTGTCGCTTCCTATTGGTATATATCGAAGATTATCACACTTATATACCTTATAATGTTCATATTTGTATTTTTTTATTTGGATCTATCGATTTACTTAGCAGTCTATCTATCTATCTATCTATCTATCTATCTATCTATGCCAATTCTAGTTTTGTTCATATCCATACTATTTTATTCTGCCAATGTTTATATGCTTATTTTTTATTGTTTCTATCTATTTCTCTCTCTTTCTCTCTCTCTCTCTCTCTCCCCTCCTCTCTCTCTCTCTCTCTCTCTCTCTCTCTGGTCATGATACAAATTACATAACTCAAACAGTTCTGAATCAATGTTTGACAAATTTAAAGTAGTCAGTATTTACTTGCCTCCCCACGAGGGCAGAGTTAGGCACGAGATAGTTTTTTATGCGAGGAACTTGCTGCATCTCTCCCTCATAAAGGGTACTTTGGATTGAAACAAAAATTTAAATTGCTCCGATGTGGATTAATTTCTCATTCACTGAGTGAGAATAGAAAAAAATGAAGTAGAATATCAGAACAGATACTACACGTTTCTCCTAGCCAAAAAAGTCATGAAACTCTCATTAAATGCCAAAGTAAATTTTCTGCCATTTTAACAGATATTATTTGGAAATATTTGGATCATAATAAAATGGACTGTCTGAATTATGTAAATTAAAATCATATAAATCTGAAACAAATTAATGGAAACTAATATTTTTTTTCACAGAATCAGTCTTTTCAGAATAGTATGATCTATTCCTTGCTTCTTTTGTTACAGCTCGTTTGATTCTTTAGTCTAGTGGTTTCCATTAATTCACTGTTTTGATACCTCGCTGTAATGCAGCTACCTATTCTAATAATTGTAGCTTCTTTCCAAGAACTGCAGGCTCGTGGAACTCCCTTCCTGTTGACTGTTTTCCTCCAACCTATAACCTTGGTCTTTGCAAGACTAAGGTCAATAAGCATATCCTGCTTTTGTAATAATCACCTTCCATTATTGTTAGCTCCTTACATCAATCGGTTTCATGCCTTTTCTGGAGTTATATTCGTATATATTAGAACATGGTTACTGAAAATAATCTAACAAATACTGATAAAATATTTTTAAAGACATAAGAAGGTTATTGAATGTTCACTTTGAAGATATCAAAGACGCTTTATAGACATCATTCGACTATAAAGAGAAAAATATGATAATTTGAGATTGAGAAGAGAGAAACTTTACACACTTGCCTCTTTGAAATGAACGTAAATTATAGAAGTTGCCAATCCTGACCATAACCCTAACCTCCGACCTTCTTCAGGTGTATCTTGTTGAAGTGACGTAAACGAGAGCACGCTACCCCCATAAAATCAATAAAGGGTCCGTTTGAAATTCTATGCAGATTCCGGAATTTGACAGAAAGATTCCCGAGTTCGACAAAATACACCAGAATAAGGTTGAGTGGTGACATTACCCAAAACATTATGAAAATAACATCCAAGATGAGAACAGTAGTCTAAATAATCCAAATAATATAAATTATCAATCCTCATCTCAAAAATTCAGAAACAGGTATGCTTCTGTCATATGGCATACGTTATAACCCTAAATCGTCATCACTTATCTGGTGGAGAGAGTGGGTTTATATCTCTGTAATGCATAATCCTCCTAGAATAAATTAACGTGTCAAGGTCAATCAGCAATTCAAACTCTCATCATAATTCATTTTCACTCATACACAAGGGAACAATATGAATCCATCTTTTCTTCATTCCAAATATGCTTTAATAGTGTAGACTAGATTCTCAAACCTTGGTAGTGCAACTAATCTAGAAAAATGAAAACTTTAATTAAACACCTAAAACCGGATATGTTTCTGTCGTGTAGCATACATTATACCCCTAAATAGTCATCATTTATCTGGTGTCGAGAATGGGTTGTGGTCTCAATAATACATGACTCATCTAAAATAAATTAATGTGTTGTGATCAATTGACAATTCAAATTGCCCTTCTTGTATTCAAAGGACTTGTGTGTGTGTGTGTGTGTGTGTGTGTGTGTGTGTGTGTGTGTGTGTGTGTGTATACAAGTTGGGTAATAGTCAAGGGTGAAGACCGTTAGATAGTCATCCATTCAATCTGCCATACAATTTAAATGACCATTTACAAACAAGTGTTCAATTACATGTCCAAAAAGATTATGGAAATCACATAAACTTCAATGATTCAAAAATTCCTTAACTTTGCGAATTCTAAACTTGCCCATTTTCACACTCAGTAAAATCACAAACTAAATTTCTGTCTATTTTAATTTATAAAGCTATAAAATTTACAAAAATGTACGATCTGAAGATTAAAAATATTAATTTAAAACTTCTAAAATCGGATATCTTTTTTTTTTTCGCAATAATATTCATTCTAAAACATTAAAACATGGCTAAAGGAAATAATTTAATAAATAATGAAAAACAAAATAATTAACAAGGTTATTGAATGAAGTAATGTTCACATTGAAGATATCAAATAGGATTCATAAATATCATCCAACCATAAAGAGAGATGTTGAAAACTTTTATATATTTGAGATCGAGAAATGAAAAGCTTTATTTTTCTTGAAACTAAAGAAATTATAGCAAAATAGTCACTTTTTAGCACAGATCAAATCTTTGATCAGACTGCAATTGAGATGAGCTAAGAACAATGCAAAGTGTAAAATAGTTTGCAATTTTCATTTTCATTACAACCTATCTAAAAATGATTATACAATTTATATAAAGTTCAGTAATTCCAAAATCACTGAGCAAATCTGTGTCAAATTAAAACTAGTTCATTTCTGCACTCGGTAACACCAGGAACTGAAATTTTAATGACTTTTTAAAAGAGATATCTGGGATTTTGAAGAATTAATAATTTGAAATTATCCAAAGATTCACAGGATCCATTTATTTGATCTCTTGAATGGTGAAATTCAAGATCATCTTCTCTTCTTCTTTTCTATCTATCTTCTTCTTCTTCTTCTTCTTCTTCTTCTTCTTCTTCTTCTTCTTCTTCTTCTTCTTCTTCTATTCTATCTTCTTTTCTATCTATCTATCTATATAAATAAAATGAACTCATTTTTTCTCGTCGGATTTTGACCTTAATAGGATTAAAAATCAAGATATTTCATGCAAATATAATATGCACAAACGGCAGAACAATATCTGAGGTGTGTTATAGGCTTATTATTTCTCAAATTCCTCGATAATCTTAGATTTCTATACTTTTTCTGCTGAGGAGTCACGGCCAAAATCGGTTAAGATCAATGGAAGTGGTAAAATATTTTCTCTCTAATAAATTCCTCCTCCCCCTGCCACCACTTAACACCGTTTGGGGATCGTTCACAAGGAACAGTTGAGAAGAGAACACCGGTTTGGCTTCGTAGTTCTTTCATGTGAAGTTATTTAAAATCACTAAACTAAGCTGCAGTGCTCTGTGGCGTAGTGGTTAGCGTGCTGGACAATTCACATTATATTTTCACGTTCGCGCCGACCTACCGTAGTCGTTTTTTTTTTTTTCCTAAACAACTGGAATGGACTTTTCTTGGTGGCCGAACTGTTAACGTTGCAGATGTTTTTTTGTTTTTTGGGGGTTTTTTTCACACTTTATTTTCCTACTTTTACTCATGACTCCGGGTTTGATCCTTCCTACTTACCTACCATAACATTTTTTAAAACCACCCCCGTCCCAGAAACAAACACTCGGGCAACGCCAGGTACCCCCGCTAGTAAGAAATAATCCAATAATTTGATGCCTCAAGAAATAATTCAACTCCATCCATCTCGATAATTTCAATAATTTTTTTTTTGTGTGTTAATGGATCTTTGCATTTCGATATCTGATTCCAAAAGAGCACACTGATGGTACTAAAGGGGTCAGTCCAATCTCTGATACTGATATTGTGGCAATATATCTTAGTGCCCCGGTTGTGGTGATTGTTAACCCCTCTCCCCCCCAGCATGGCCAGGGGGTGATTTGGTCGTAAGTGGAGGGATACACAGAAATAAGCAACCAAAAGGCAATCCCACAATTCCCTCCTTTTCTCGATCTCTTTTTCGTCCGGACAGCATGGAGTAAGACGTATATTTTTGTCTCTCCGTAAATGATAGGAGGCGGGGCATTCCCTCCCTCAGCACTAGTTAAGGTTAATTAGTTTTAAGGAGCCAATAGTGTTAAATTAATTGTATGATCTGTATGTTAATATTGTAATATATATTGTATAAATTTTGTAAAATAAAATAGTTAAGATCTTATATATTACAATTGTGTTGTGTGTTGTTTGTGCCTGTATTGAATGTCTGCTTTAAGTCAAAGAAAACAGGCGTAAAGACAAAGAATATTCCAGCCAGAATGCCACCAAAGCGAGGGCATAGTCCTGAGTGAAGGAGACAGCCACACCGAACATTCCAGGTATGCCTTTAATCATACCTCTGACAAAAGACGTCTAATCAACAGATCTTCATATGCGACCATTTCCAAGATATTTAATGTAACACATGGGTTGGTCACACGCCAATGAACAGCCTATAGTTTTACAATATAATGAATATGGATAAATCCGGGTTCTTCCTCACAAGAATATGATTGGCTGGTTTAAGTCATAAATGTTGATGAGTAAAGCAGTGTGGGGGAGACGCGAAAGATATGCGAAATTTCTAAAGCTTAAGCATATTACAAGCTACGACTACAAACAATTGTTCATTAAGGTGACTTACTTGATAGTATTTACTTGATTATCATAGCCAAGACCACTCAGCTATTCAAACAAATATATCCCTTTCATCTGATACATTATGAGATTATTTATACTACCTTACCTTTGGGCTAGGATCGAAGTGTAGTATCATTGAATGATAAAGATACATGTTGAAAATCGACATAATTTGAGAAAAAAAACTTGTCTTCTTCAGATAAAGTCAATGTAAATGAGTTAGAGTGAAACAACCACTTTTGACAAATGGTCAAATATTTGGAATTTTTGAAAATTAATTGCCCCACCCTTTTATGTCAATGATATTAATTTAAAATCAGTGAAAATTGTTAAAAGCAGATTTCTCCAAATGGTTACTAGAAATAATCTGATAAATACTGAAAAGCAGGAAATAAAATTGAATGAGGGAATTTTCTTCTTGGTAATATCAAAAAAAATTTCTTCTTGGTAATATCACAAAATTTCTAATTGGTAATATCAAAAAAATTTCTTCTTGGTAATATCAAAAAAATTTCTTCTTGGTAATATAAAAAGTTTTCTTCTTGGTAATATCAAAAAAAATTTCTTCTTGGTAATATCAAAAAATTTCTTCTTGGTAATATCAAAAAAAATTTCTTCTTGGTAATATCAAAAAAATTTCTTCTTGTTAATATCAAAAAAAAATTTTCTTCTTGATAATATCAAAAAAATTTCTTCTTGGTAATATCAAAAAAAATTCTTCTTGATAATATCAAAAAAATTTCTTCTTGGTAATATCAAAAAATTTTGTTCTTAGTAATATCAAAAAAATTTTCTTCTTGGTAATATCAAAACAATTTTCTTCTTGGTAATATCAAAAACATTTCTTCTTGGTAATATCAAAAATATTTCTTCTTGGTAATATCAAAAAAATTTCTTCTTGATAATATCAAAAGATTTCATCTTGGTAATATCAAAAAAATGTCTTCTTGGTAATATCAAAAAAATTTTCTTCTTTGTAATATAAAAAAAAATTCTTCTTGGTAATATCAAAAAAAAATTTCTTCTTGATAATATCAAGAAAATTTCTTCTTGGTAATATCAAAACAAAATTCTTCTTGGTAATATCAAAAAGTTTCCTCTTGGTAATATCAAAAACATTTTCTTCTTGGTAATATACAAAAAATTCTTCTTGATAATATCAAAAATATTTTCTTCTTGATAATATCAAAACAAAATTATTCTTGGTAATATCAAAAAGTTTCTTCTTGGTAATATCAAAAAAATTTTCTTCTTGGTAATATAAAAAAATATTCTTCTTGGTAATATCAAAAAAATTTTCTTCTTGGTAATATCAAAAAAATTTCTTTGTGGTAATATCATAAAAAATTTTCTTCTTGGGGATATCAAAAAAATTTCTTCTTGATAATATCAAAAAAAATTTTCTTCTTGATAATATCAAAAAAATTTTCTTCTTGGTAATATCAAAAAAATTTTCTTCTTGATAACATCAAAAAATTTCTTCTTGGTAATATCAAAACAATTTTCTTCTTGATAATATAAAAAAAATTTTCTTCTTGGTAATATCAAAAAAATTTTCTTCTTGGTAATATCAAAAAATTTCTTCCTGGTAATATCAAAAAAAAATTTCTTCTTGGTAATATCAAAAAAATTTTCTTCTTGATAATATCAAAAAAAAAATTCTTTTTGGCAATATCAAAAAAATATCTTCTTGGAAATATCCAAAAATTTCTTCTTCATAATATCAAAAAATTTATTCTTGGTAATATCAAAAAAATTTCTTCTTGGTAATATCAAAAGAATTTCTTCTTGGTAATATCAAAAAAATTTTCTTCTTGGTAATATCAAAAAAATTTCTTCTTGGTAATATCAAAAAAAATTCTTCTTGGTAATATCAAAAAAATTTCTCGGTAATATCAAAAAAATTCTTCTTGGCAATATCAAAAAATTTTCTTCTTGGTAATATCAACAAATTTCTTCTTTGTATTATCAAACAATTTCTTGGTAATATTAAAAAATGTCTTCTTTGTAATATCAAAAAAGATTCTTCTTGGTAATATCAGAAAGGGCATGATCAAACGATAAAAAAGAATTGATGAAAATTGGCAAAAAGTGCACTTTGTCACGAATATCTAAATTGAACTTTTACCACAAAACCCAACAAATAATCAGCTCAATTTTATTTAATTCATTCAAGTACTAGTAATGCTCGCAAGGGACGATAACTCATGCTTTACTTGTTTTTTCTTCGTATATTCCTTATTTGGCAAAATTCACATTTTTTTATTATTATCAATATACCTTTATTCTTTCTTTAAACCCTTGTAAAGTTTTTTCAGAATATTTGAGATAAGGATTCATAATTTGGATTATTTGGATTATTCAGACTACTGTTCTCTTTTTTTACTAGGGTGGTCATCGCTTATCAAGGCTCAAAGGCCACTTCAAGATAAGGGTCAATGAGTTTAAAAAGCGGATGATGAGACAGCACCGTGATGATCGGTTATGGTGGAACTTGAGTAGGGTTTAATTATTTAAGAAGATGACTCAATAATAACTTATGTTCGTTAGACTTGAAAACAACCATATTATAGTTAGCTGGGAAGCAGCCCCGCAGTATTGTGTTTTGCAGACGGACAGTTCTAGGAACAAAACTTTGCTCATGGAATTTTCGTTTAGTTTTAGCCACAGATCAGTGGCACAGTTAGAGTAAACGTCACCCAGGGCGGTCTACTTAAATATCACCCCACTGACATTGTGTCACCCTTCCTTTGCTGTGACTCGGACCGCCGCTCCTCAGATACGTCACTTTATATATATATATATATATATATATATATATATATATATATATATATATATATATATATATATATATATATATATATATAAACCTAATCCTTTTTCCAATTATTTTTCACAGTTAAAAGAAAATGAAATGAATGTCATGAAATGATTTCAAATGAATTGCTATAAAAAATACAGGATTTAAAGTTTCCAATAAACATCGGCAAAAATATTCTTCAGTTACTAATTTAAAAAAATGTAAAAGTTTCTAACATTTTAGAAAAAAAGTAAAAACTTTACATAATATGATGACAAATAAATCCTACTTTAAGACTATTTTCGCACCTTAGCCGGGTTGAAAAATTTTGTTGGGGTGACATTGTGTCACCTCTATTTTTGCTGTCATCCGGGACGGACCGCCCCCATCCCCCGCTCACTCTAGCTACGCTACTGGCACAGATAGAGGGTAAGGGAAATTGTTGACCGTTGTTGTAGCTAGATAAGTGTTGCTTAGCAAATGTTTAACATCGAGAAGACAATAGATAAACGCTTGGAGGAACACCTGCCATGAAAATGACGATGGAGCAGAGATGGACTTGCAGCGTCTCTTCAGTGAGAAGGAAGTAGGGAAGTAGGGTTCTCGCCCACCAAAGCAAGTTTTTTATCCTGTCAAGGCAGGTAGAGGATTATGTCGAGAGATATTTTCTGGAGTTGTAGAATGATCCAATCATCGTTATTCTGACAGCGTTTCAGTCGATGTAATCTCCAACGATAAGATGGATCTAAAAGAAAAATTATCTTGTTAAAATCGGAAATATTTCTGTCGAACGTAGGAATTTGTACAGAATTCTGATAAAGGTTTGCGTTTGAAATTCTGTACAGGGTTTAATAGAAATATTTCCGAGTTGGACAAGATGCATCTGAAGAAGGTCGAAGGTTACATCGGTCAAAGCGTTTTGAAGATAGCATCTAAGATGAGAGCAGTAGTCTGAATATATATATATATATATATATATATATATATATATATATATTGGTATATTTATATATTGGTATATTTAGGCAGAATTTTTTCATTCAAGCAAACATTATTAAATGCAATGGAAACACTTTGCTTTATGATTCTTTTTTTCTTTTTTTTTAATTTTTCGATTTTACGTAAAATCTTTTTTATATCAAAATCGAAAATATTAATGAAGGTTCCATAATTGTTACTGTCACGAACGCTTTCGATTCGTCCACGAATCATCTTCAGGTGTTGAGGAAGCAAAAGTGAGAAGGAGCGAAAATGGAAATTAAAAAATGTACCGAGTTTAATAGAAAGATTTTCGAGTTGGACAAAAGGGTCGAAGGTTATATCAGCCCAAAAGTTTTGAAGATAGCATCTAAGATGAGAACAGTTGTCTGAATAATCTGAATTATAGAAATTTCTAAAGTGTGTAACATCATGGTAGCTTCACTAAGATGTCTTTTGGTTGCATCGTAGAAAAGGTGATAAAAGCTGTGTTGGCATTTAAATTGTGCAAAATAGCTTCAATCTATGCCCCCTCGCCAAACTTTCACAAGAAACACTCGTCTAGCTGAAAACACTATCAATAATTCCCCCCACTCTTTATCTGTGCCTAAACCTAAACATAGATTCCATGATCAAAGCTTCTTTCTTAGAACTGCACGCCCGTGGAATTGTCTTCCGTTTTCCTGCTTTCCAGCTGTCTATAATATGGTTGTCTTCAAGTCCAACGTGAACAAGTTTCTGATGAGCCGTTCCACTTAAGTTAACAAATTTACCGAACTTCCATTAATATCGATTACTATATTGTTCTTTTGACTGCTGTACACTCTTTAACCCTTATCCTTGAGTGGCCTATCGGCCTTGATAAGTGGTGACGCCTATGTAAAAAAAAAAATGTCGGGAAATGGATGAAAATAGATAAAAACCAGAAATGTTTAATGAAAGTAATGCTGTAACAGAGCGCGGACGCGTGTAAGCAAATACCGAGCCGTGTACAAAATGACGTCACACAAGGAAAAAGAAAAACATTATAAAAAAAGAAGAGATATCATGTTAGGGACGTGGGTGACATCAAGGCCGGAACGAGAAGTCATGCGTGGCAGGAGAATGAGAAAATAACTGTCGCTGTTACGAAAAAAGGAAAACAAAAGAAAAAAGAAGTCGAGTTATTAATTGTCTTATGTACCTTTGCGACTGAGTCTATAACGTGTTGGGTCAACGTGTGTAAACGTGTGTAACGTTACATTGCAACTGTTTAATTTACACAATATATTTATATACAAAATTACAACTGGTTGAAAGTTAATTTATGTGAGTAAATGTTCATTTGAAATGTTGATTTCTGAGATTGTCGAAAGTTCACAGTGAAAAAAAGTTATAAGTGTAAAAAGTGAATGTATGTGCATGTTATTTCCTGCCAGTGTGTGTATGTGTATGAAGGCGTGAGAGAATTCCGCATTATGTGTGCGTTACTTTTTGTTAGAGTGCGTATGAGTATGATACGGTGTGTGAGTCATTTTAGTAGACATTGTGTATATGTTGCTTTTGTCAGTGTGTGTATGTGTGTGATAGTGTGTGCGTGAGCTGAGAATTATGATTTGCTCCCCACCCACCCCAGCTCCAAAAGCGAAAAAAAGAATCTTAGCATAACAGCGTTGTTCCTATTTACAATGCCTCTCCACGGGACAGAGTTAGATACCAGGGTCGTTTTTTTAACATGGAGAAAAGGAACAAAAATGAAAAATTGTCTCAGTCATGAAGGATTTCTCTTCCACTGACAGATAGCAAGAAATTGAAGTGCAGCATCTGAAGAACAGATACTACACTTTGATTTCGGCAGTGTGCTGATTTTTAGCTTGGCTTTCTGAACTGCTGAAAATTCTAATTCTCAAATATTTAGTTATCGGTGTGAAACGAGTGATTTTAATGTGATTTAAAGTGTAACTTTGACGTGTACAAGATGTAGTCGAAAACATGGTGGCATAAAAGCACTATTTTTGCTAATTTGTAAATTTGTGTCTGGGAGCCGATGTTTGTACGAAAACTGTCATTTCTTTTTTTTTTCTTTTTTTTCAGATATATTTTGGGGCGTGACTTTCGTGTATTCACACGCACCAATGCACCTTTATTCAATTAACATCCACAGAATTGAAACACATGTCAACCTTATGCGCGTTGTCGTACATGTACAATATTGCAACAATATTTGATTAAAATAATATTTTCATGGATAAATTTTGAAAGATTTTTGCTTCAAGTTTCACTTTTCTCTAAAGAAATATTTTTTAAAAGTTCAATAAATTTTGTTAACAATTTATTATTATTTCTTTCCAAATGATTCTAGAATCGATTTCAACTTGAATTATTTTCCAATTACCCGAAAGTATTTTTACTTTTTCGCTATTAAATGTAGTCTTTTTCCTTACAATTAAAATTTGAACTTCAAAGAAAATCTTTCTGTTTTTAAAATAGCCATTTTGAAATTAGTTGTAGTTTGTTTGTAGCCATTCTTAGGTTTGGTGATCTTAATTTTGTTGATTCTTTTGTTTGATTGATTCAGCAATTGATCGGTGGCATCTGTTAAAGTTAACTAATTGGGTATTTTTTTTTAGTACAACACAACCAACTTTTCAGGTCCTTAAAAAAATGTTTTTCATTCGTTTTGTTTTTCTTGCTTTACGTATGTGTTTCATATATTTTTGTGTTTTTCCAAAATTTAAACATTATTCTCCTAGATGGATTCAGGTGTCTGTCTCATCATCATCATCATCATCATCATCATCATCATCAGCAGCAGCAGCAGCAGCAGCACCACCACCACCACCACCACCACCACCAGCATGCTCACCTCATCGTCATCATAATGGTCATTGTCATCATCATCCATATCATGATCGTCATCATCATCATCGTCGTCATCATCATCATCATCATCATCATCATCATCAATGTCATCATTATCATCATTGTCATCATCAGCATCATCCTTATCATCGTCATCCTCATTGTCATTGTAAAAACTGAATTTACTTTAAATACTATGAAAAAAATAGCTTTTTAAATTTAGTAATCAATAAAAAAAATGGAATTTTTTAATCGATTAAAGAATTCGAAATAAGAAGAATTGTTTTTGTTTTGATTTAATTATTTTTATTGTGCATTCTGAAATATGTTAAACATTGAAACATCGAAACAAAAGCATTGTTAATAACCGTTTTGGTAGAAAAAAAATCCACTGATATCGGCCCGCTGCTACGAATTTTGAATAGGGGCATGTGAGCGAGAAAAAATTGGAAGTAGTTCAGGGAGACGTCTCCTACATGAGAACCAATTTTCTTCTATTATGACGCTTCAGGCGACTTGTTGTGCCGCTGCCGCGCTATCCATAACATTCTAAACTCAAGAAAATGTCAACCTCAGATTAGGCTTTATTATTGATTCACTAGAAGGTTTCACATGAATCATTGTGATCACTCTTTGATAATAACAATTGGAGTTCCCTGGATTCTGAATGACAACAAGTCTCCTCTGGTTCCTAGTACTCTCGGAAACTGTCAGTATTCGTTGCAAATCATTTTGCATTACCGCAACAACCGCTTACTATTTATTTTACTCTGATAACGAACATTGTCTTTCTTTAGTATTTGAGTGGTAATAAGTTTCTCCGAGATTCCAGTGCTACATGTGCTTTTCTAACCGAAGTCTCGTTATTAGTGGCCTTCCTTAGCCTTTCCATCCTCGTTGGCCCTTCACGACTGTTATGTGTGATACAAACCAAGGTTGGTGCCACCTATTGTTTTTCTTCCATTGTGGGGGTGAGGAGATTATTAATTTCTGGAAGTTTCAATTTCCTTAGATTATTATTATTATTATTATTATTATTATTATTATTATTATTATTAACAGCAGCAGCAGCAGCAGCAGTAGTAGTAGTAGTAGTAGTAGTAGTAGTAGTAGTAGTAGTAGTTACTCAATCGGGGTCATTATCGCTCACTGATAACAACTGGCGTCTGAATGGACTTTCGCAACTTGTGTTTGTGAGCAACTGGTCTAGGATACGGAAAATCTACAATATCACTATTCTTCCTCTTCTTGTTTTGATATTTCTGAACTTCTTAACACGTGGTTGGGGCAATGCCAGTTCAAGCAAGATGTGGTTAAACAGTGCGCAACTGTTTCCTCACTATATATATATATATATAATACCCGTGCAGAGTTATGTCTTTTGTTTTATTTTTAATATGGTGACGAATTGAAAATAAATCCGGCTCGGGTAAAGTGTTTTATGGAAGGAATAAAATCGAATTATATTTTATTTTTCTCAGCAGCATGTTGAAATAATCTGCAAGAAAAAACTGATTAATCAGAATCAAATATTGATTTCGTAGAGAGAAATCTATCGATGACAAGAGACTAACTTTACTTTATATATTAGATATATAAATTATTGTGCAAAAAGAGGTTTATGTTATAATCAGAGTTAGGTTCAGAGTTGGATCTTTCAAATTTTGAAAAAAAACAACAAAAAACAAACAAACAAAAAACGGAATCAAACATGTTAAATTTTCATAAGTCGAAGGTTTCAGCAACAGACACCGACACAATCAAGTGATTGAATATTTTTAGATTCCAGTCAGAGTTAGGTAGCACCGACTTTCAGTTAATGTTTATTGTGTTTTCTGAAGGTGAAGTTAGAGGGGGGGGGGTGTTTGATTGTTTTTTGTTTTGTTTTTTTTCGGGAAGGGGGCTTCTAGCAAAGTACATAAATAAATAGAATGGGAAAAAAGAATGCTCTACTGTCAGAAGAAGATGGAAGTTTTTTATTTATTTTGTGTGTTTTTTCGCCTTTTTTATGGATCGATAGTTTTAAGATGAATGGATATCATCGAACGTAAAGAAATAGTAGGCGATATTGATTGAATGAATGAATGAATAAATGAGTAAGCGAACTAGTCACGTGACTCAACTGCTGTTACTCCGAGTGTCTATTTTTTTCTTTTTTTTTTTTTTTTTTTTTTTCTTTTTCTTTTTTTCTGACTGATTTAGAGAAAAGTGAAAATACCGGGTTAGAACGAAAGGGAAAAGAAAAGATGTTTAATGTCAGTCAGTTAACCGTGTTTACTTGATTTATTTCCAACCTGCCTCCTCTTCTCTTTCAGGAGTCGTGACGCAATCAGACGAACTACGCGTATACGCAATACCAAATAAATTAAGAAAAATACTTTACATAAAGAAATTTTAAAAAGTGCCAACAACGAAGAAAGTAAATCATATGTCGACCCCACCCCCGCTTTAACAAAATGGAGGCGCAGTTCAGTTCACTAAAATCAAGAGAAATATGGTTAAGGTAGGTCGAATGACACCGAAGAAACGTAGAAGAAGATATATTATTCTAATACTATTTGCTTCTATCTGCCAAATTTTTGGAGAAATAATAATCAAATACTAAAACGGTTTGAGATGATTCTGTGGGTGGGCATGGGAAAGAGAGAGAGAAAGAGAGAGAGAGAGAGAGAGAGGGGGGGGGCGGGGGCGAGAGAGCGCTTCTATTTACTTATCTCCCCAGGAGGGTAGAGTTATAAACACAAGATCGATTTTAAATGTTAATAAAATCTAAATCCTCCCAAAAGAAGCACTCTGAATTGGGGCAAAAATGTAACGCCTCAATCGAGAAGGATTTCTCCTTTATTGTCCGAGGGTAGAACAGATTAAGCGTAACATCAGCAAAGTGTAGTATATGTGCTGATGATCAGCACATATACTACACTTTGATCTTAATCAAAAGGTGAAAGTGTGGTAAATTATAAATCAACATGCGAGACGAGTGGGTTTTTCTTTGTTCGCTTAGCTTACGCTTTCTTTCCTTTTCATGGCGTCAGGTTTTAAATAGAGATGTGATTCAGACGAACACTAAAATGCAAATGGTCGAATAGCTACTCCTTTTCTTTCTTCACTTCGTTGTGATTCGCTTCCCTCTCAACTTCCAAAAGCAAGTTAGTTTTCACAGATATTAACTCAAAATATCTCCAACCAATGAAAATCGTTCCAAACTGAAAAAAAGTAACAATCCTCTTTCAAATTAAGACAGTGGCTGCCATTTGGAATCATATATTCTGAGAAGTTGAGTAGCGAGATATCTGTTCACCTTGCATTAAAACTTCTGCAGCTTAGTACAATCAGGGAAGCAGGAATCAGAGAGGGAATTCCGAAGTTCGGTATTCTGAGGAAGAAACTATGAGAATAGAAGGCTTTCCGGCATCTAGGGACCTCAACAGTGTAGGGGTGAGATTTTGCTGCTTGACGGGTTAGTCACAAATATGTACATCAAGGAGGCATAAGTGTCATTAGTTTATCAGAGCACATTCCATTAAAGTACTTGTAAAATAGGCACAAGGATGCTATGTCGCACTGATGGAACAAAGGTTGGAGCGTGATTGTTAGTGCACGAGTTATTAGACTTGAGGCTTTCATAGAGCCTGTCTAACAGCGAGAAACTAGTTGTAGATGCACAGATTAGAAGTGGAATGAACAGTGGCGGCTCGTGCATGGGGCTGTGGGACTGCAGCACCCCCAAGTTATTTCTACACAATATTAATGATAAAATTAAAAATAATACGTTTGTTTATTATTATTATTATTATTATTATTATTATTATTATTATTATTATTATTATTATTATTATTATTATTTTCTATGTGTACATTATAAAATCATTAACTTTAATGTCGGTATCTCCAAATGCATATAATAACAAAAATAAAACTTGCTTGGAGCTGTGAAATTCACAGTTACACTTTCTTAATGAAATTCTCTTGTACGCATGCGCGGATTAGACGCTTTAGGCAGCCGATGAAAGCCTCTTGAAGAACTGTCGATTGGCGCAGTTCCGTGTCGTGAAATTCGTTGTTTGCTGAGAGTGTGCGCCTGTATAAATATGATAACATTGTTATTGAAAAAAAAAAGGAGGTTTACTTATATTTTTAAAAATTATTATTAAAATCTGCACATAACATGTTCTTGTACATAAAATATTGTGCTATTTTTTTTCAAAATACGCACACTTTTAGCGTTGCGATTTAAGTCGGTAGCAGACGGAAATATATAATATGCAGAAACTGTTTATTTTTATTTATTAAAAGTATTCGGGAATTTAGCAGTGAAGCTAACACGCGGCCAAGGGTAAAACCCAAATATACAATAAATAAATCTTACCATAAAAATAAAGTTACTTTTCCATCTACCTGCCTTTTTGTTTGTTTCTTTAAATGCTATTTATTTTGCAACAACTAAACTTTACAAAAAAAAACTGTTTACATTTTTTTCTAGAAGCAAAAAAGCGACGAAACAGTTTATGTTGAAAATACATTTTAGTTAGAAATCTTTTTAACGTGTATGTTTTAGATATAAAAAAATTAGCATTTATTTGCCTCCGACAAGGACAATGTTAGAAGTTTTACACTTTGAAAAATGGATTTTTTACACAAGATTTTTTAATTAAAATGTGTTTGTAAGTAAAAAAACAAAAAAAAAACACACAGTTTTTTATAATTATGCATTTTAAAACTTTACATTGAATTTGTTAGTAGATGGGTCAGATAATACGCATTAAAAAAATTAGAAATCCTTCTGGACTGAGACAATTTTAATTTTTTTGTTTTTTGGGGAAGAAAGCTACATTAAAATTCGATGTTTTATAATGCTTATATATGACATCCTATTTTCTTATAATAAATCTCCACTTTATGTCGATCTTTACCGGCATGGGAAGGTCAGTAAATAGCCAAGTTTATTCTTTTTATATAAAAAGCAAGTTGTTAAAAGATTTGTAATTAAAATTTTGTATCTTTAAATTTTTTGCTTGTTTGCTCACTATATAAAAATGTAAACTTTTTTATTTTGCATTTTATTTACAAATACGTTTTGTTATAAATACATCTTTAAAAATAAATTTTGTAAATAAAACGCTATTTTCTAATAGTAAACTCCTAAATTAACCCTCATAGGGAGGCAGGTAAATTTCAAAGTTTTTCTTTTTTGTTTTTATAAAAAATAAGTTATTTTTTAAAATGTTTTTCGTTTGTTTGCAAAAAAAAAAAAAAAAAATTTAAAAAACCCCAAACTTTTATTTAATCTGAAAAGTTTAAAAGGAATAAATATATATATTATTTTTATTCTGTAAAGTGTACATAATTTAAAAAAAATCTTTTTAATAAAAAAATTTGGGTTTGTATTACTGTACACATAGATTCGAAAAAGTTGTCAAAAAACAAATATATAACAAATAAATGTTATCAAAAGCAAGATAAGTTACTTTTCTACCAAACTGGATATATTTTTCGTGTTTTTATTCAATGTAACATGTTTATTCAGCTCGAAAAACATACAGTGTTTACTGATGTATTGGAAAATTCAAGATGGCGTCTGACTCTCTCTTTAATACGGTAAGTTTGGGAAAATTACTTAATGTTTATACCATAGACAAGAGCCGGCGTCTATTAGAAGCCATCCTTTGGTCCAACCGTCAGGGTCATCCAGTGTTACTCGAGCTTCATCAGTCGATAAAACATGAAAATCTGTTTTCAAATAATTTTAGTGATCCATGCTTGTCACTTCTGGCCGTTTATATCGCTCAAAGGAGCACATTTGGTCTTTGATCTGCCATTTGTTTCAAAATTCAATTTCGGGTCCTTTTTGGAAATTTCAATAACTCCTGCATGATCAAATATAGATTTGTTTGTACTGTGTGGGTTTGCAGACAAATTCTTTTGATTTTTCTTAAATCTCTTGATGGGGTAACTCTTGGTCCGACATTAGTGGGGTTTTTTTTTGTTACTTCTTTAATGGTCTCGCTTAAGATATTTTGCAATTTCTAATGTAGACTTCTTCAAATGCAAATAATTTCATAATCTGACACTTTTCACTTGAAGTGAGAAATAAAGATCCCATCTTTCCCAACCAGATTTGTAGGGGAAAAGACATCAAAATAAAGTTTATCCGTCTATATAATTAAGCAAGGACGATTTTCCCCTATTCCATTGGCTGTTATAGCTTCAGAATCAAAAATACATTCTCTATCAACCTTGCTCAATAACAAAACTATAATGAGTTAAGAAAGAAAAGAGTCAAGAAGAGATCCATCACTAAATAAGAATGGTGGAAAACAGAAGGAATAAATGACAATGACTCAACAAATAGACATTTTCTTTTTTAAATTATGAATGTGTCACAGTAGAATAAACCCCTCTATAAAAATGAAAAAACAACGAAAACCTTTTAAGCTGTGTATTCAAGATACCTGAAGTAATTGTGAAGTGTTTTGTTCTTTTGTCTTTTTTTTTCAATAAACCCAAGAGAAGCTCAAAATGTGGCTTGTATTCCGAAATGTAGTTCCTTCTTATTCCTTTATTTATTATGAAAAGATAACTAGACGTTGGGAACGTTTCTTGCTTCATAGAGCATGGTCAGAGAGCACTGAAAAAGATTTTCAAGTGAGAAAAGCACTGGTATGGAGTGCATGTCACAAGTTGAGGAAGATATGGTCATCTACTCTCTCAGTTGTTTTTGTTGCTGCAAAAAACATTTTATTGAAATTTTTCTTGCAAAAACAAAAAGACAACTTCTGGGATACGTTCCATAAAAAGAGAAAAATTGATTTTCGTTCATAATTGTTTTATTTATTTATTTTTTTATATATAAAATATTAGTTGTTGTTTTTTTAAATATTTGTTGAAAAGAAATTTTTAATATACTTTTCTTGGAAAACATAAAAAATTTCTTTCAAATCATATCTTCTTGTGTTAAAGTGTTGTTTTTCGCATTTTGAATTTATTGTCTAACAATGTTTGCGTCGGCCTTTTTCAGCAACTTTGCCAGTTGCTTTACGTAAGCTTCCAGAAGATGCTGATATCGCCTCGGGTCAGGTTGTGATAAGTATCGATAATTTCGAAGGCAGTAGAATAGTCCAGATAATAATTGTTTATTTATTTTCATTTTTTTTTTTAACAAACGCCCACACCTCAAACGATTAGCTATTTGAACTTTAATAGTCTACATATATATTAGGTTATCCAAAAAGTTAATAAACACTTGCAAAAAATTGCATTTTTACTCGTCAAATAATAACAACACAACAAATTAATCCTCAAAATAAAGACCATCATTTTCTAAAACTTTCTCAACCCATCGCTTATCTCGATTGATAGACCTATCTCTCATCTGATGTCACAACGCGCTTGCAAAAATGCTCGTCCAATAGATTGCTTAGCAATTGACAGCAAATTTCAACTCGTCTGTTGGCTTGCGTTTTGGTGAGTTTGTGTGGATCCTGTCGCAGTTTTTTTTTTTTTTTTGTGAATAAAAGTAACTTTCTTCAAGTGTCGGTGAATTGTCCATTTGTCAACACCAAGCTCATCAGCTAATTCTCGAGTGCTCGATGAAGTTGCAATGTCTAACACGGTTTGCAAGTCTCCATCATCCAACTTTAACGGTCGTCCCAAACGAGGCTTATCTTAAAAAATCATGTCACCAGAATCGAAATGTTTGTACTACTTGGAAATCGATATGCAATTGTTCCTTCAACTTCAGCAGCACAAATCTCTTCTATGGCTTTCCTGGTTAAAAGACAGTAACGAATCAAAACCCGCGGCTCAATTTTACCGATTGCCATCTGGAATAGAAAAATGAAGATCATTATAACTATATAAACGTAAAAAACAATGAAAAATAGCATAAAAATTCAATTTTTCGTAAGTGTTTACGAACTTTTGGGACAACCTAATATTTAATTAGCCCACATCTATAATTAGCTTTAGATTGTGCATACGAATCTTGAAAAGCATTTAAAAAATGAAATGTCCCAAAACGTTTGGATTTAAATTCACCAACTTTGAAAAGCAAATATGGCGGCAATTGCTAACATCTTTTAAGAGATTCTCGATTTGGTAGTGAAAAAAATTTTTTTCTTTTGCATTTCCTTTGCCTAAAAAAGCAGAATAATAAGCGAAAAAAGAAATGTAAGAGCATTTTAAAAACCTGTCTAGAAAATTAAATTTATAGGGAATTAAAAAGAAATTCTTTCAAACGAGAGATTAAAAAAAATCCTTTTGATCAATGACATTAATCTTGGTGAATTTGAATGAATGTTAAACTGCTTTTATTCATTTGTTTGTGTGGAGGAAGGAAGGTGACTGTGCGTGTGTGTGTGTGATTGTGTATATATAATTATGTGAATGGGTGGGTTGGAAAAAACGTCTGCAATTGTACATGGATGCATGAGTGCGTGAATGCATAATTCTGTGGATATGCATTTATAAGTGTATGTTTTTACAATTTTCTTATCATTCTGCGTTTTGCTGAGGATTGGGCATCCTACAAGATGCCAGACAATCACTCGTTATTTCAGACATCTCAACTGAGAAATATTTTTTTTTTTAATTCTAACCGTTCCTTAAAGTGCAGCTGTTTCTATTCCTCTTGCAATGGTTCACTGAGTATATCCGCCAGGTAATTTTGGAAGTTATTTTTCATGAGTCCAGTTGCTTTTATAATTCCTATGCTATTATTAAGCCCTATAATTACTATAATTATGCCAGCGTGTGTTAAAATGTAATTATGTGAGTGAATGCATGCATGTTTTTCTGAGTATGTTTGTGCAAATGTGTAATGATTTGACTGCAATATATATATATATATATATATATATATATATATATATATATATATATATATATATATATAATTACATTTTAAAGCACGCACACAAAATGAGACAATTTTATACATACTTATGTATATGATTAAACACTAGTGTCTTTAGGTATAAAAGAATAATTATTATTTAATTATAAATATCAAGTTCTTTTAAGAATACTTAAGAATGGCCACTGTTTGCGTTAACGACTTCCACTTGTTCTAACACTCTGAATTGTCCGATGTCTGTGTCCGAATTATTAGTTGTTATTTCCTTTAATTCCAGTTGGCAATTGTTTGGTGATCCAGAGGTAAAGGCTCAGCAAATGTAGTCAAAAGTAGTTTCGTGGCTGGGTTTGAATCTCTCGACCAGCAGTAATTGTTAACTCCTACACTGATGATTACGTAAGCATGAAATACTAGTGTCTGTAGCTCTAAAACAATAATTGCTATTTAATTATAATTATATATATACACATATGTATATATGTATATACGTATATGTATATATATCCCAGTCAAATTATTACACAATATATATATATATAGTCATCCACATACATTACTGTTTCGCTGTTTCACAGCTCATCAGTGCGGCTAGACTATATATATATATATATATATATATATATATATATATATATATATATATATATATATATATATATATATATATATATACATATATAATTGGGGGCAACTCTCCAAGACTAATGGGAGAAAGTTATCACTAAAAGAAAATAAACAACAACTTACAACAAATTATGACAAATTGATAAGCGATAAATTAGTTTTAAATTTCAGAAAGGCTGTTCTTAACATAATGGTTAACGCACCCCACTATAAAATATTGCAGACATAGATTTGAATTCTGCTATTTTCAGTCATGTTGATGAATTGTAATGACGACCAAGCACATGTCCATGCATTAATATTTTATCTGCAAAATAAATATATACATGTGCATATATATATATATATATATATATATATATATATATATATATATATATACATGCTGTTTTGGTAGAATGTTTTAATTATATTTCACTCTTTGTGTATACAAATCCTTTTTGTTTAGAAGCTCAATAATGTATCTTAGACATAACCACAGCACATATATGAAAGAATAACATCATAGTTACATTCTAGATCCAAATATTTATTTCTCATACAGAACAACTCCTCTTGCGTGTTAAAATTTCGGTGCATCTTTTTTTTTTAGATCCATTTCGTTATGCAGAAACACACAGTTATTATTATGTCAATGCCGTCTCTTTTTGTGCATATACTCTTCAGAAAAATTAGAAATTCTTTGCTTAGATAGAAAAAATGTATGACAATATAAAAAAGGAGAAAAAATTAACAGAAGATTCAACATCGTGTGTTTGCTCGGCAGCCATTTTTGTTCATATTATCTTTCTTTCTTTCTCTGTCTCTGACTGTGTATCTGTCCGTCTGTCTCTCTGTCTGTCTCTCTCTCTCTCTCTCTCTCTCTCTCTATATATATATATATATATATATATATATATATATATATATATACACACACACACAGACATGACAGAAGAGAATAAACACCATAGAAACAGTTTATTTCAATTAACATAATTTATAGAACAAAATCAAAAATAAATGGTCACAATTTAATAACTAATACTTAGTTGCTGTTTTCAATGCCAGGATCCTTTTAAGCATAGCATTGATCATTTGACAAATATCATCTTGAGGAATTTCTTGCCATGCAAGAAGCAATAATAGTAAAAGTTCAAGCTTAGAAGATGTCTTCTTTTTCTTTTTGCGAAGGTTCCGATCTAATATGCTCTAAAGGTTTTCAATTGGATTCATTTCCCGAGACTGACATGGCCATGGAAGGTTATTAATCCCATTTTGGTTCAACTAATTTTACGTCACCATAGCAGAGTGACAAGGAGTCTTCCATAAATTGGGAATTAATTTGGTTCATTTTTCGACTTGAGAATATTGGTAGGAGTTCTTCATGTAATATTGAAACATATTTAGCAAAATTGATGTTTCCTTCGCACTCCACCAGGTCTAGGTGAACATCACTCCAAATTGTACCCCATATCATAACCGAGAACCCCCCCCCCATGTGTCAGCGTTGGCTGCTGTCTTTATAAGTAACTCTTGCTGAAAGAGCTTTCATATCCTTCCACTCTTGGGAAATAATGTAAATCGCGACTCATCAAATTTCCAGAATTAGGTACACACACGTGGGTGGGGGGGGGACTACGTGAAGGTTGCCAACATCAATAAGTGAAAATAATCAACTGGATTCGAACATTGCACACCCAAATTGTCAGTCCACGCCGCTAATCACTTCATTTCCGAGCACATATCAAAAACAATTGCATACAATTCTTGTCAATAGATGAGTTTATTTTATTCACTTTCTCTCCCGGAGGTCAGTGTTTTTGTGGGACAAATTGAATCCCAAACTGATACACCTAGGTTCAGACCTAGTCGTTACGCACTTAGCCACTATTTTCCTCTAATAGTATCAATGCTTAAATACACAGATCCAATTCGATTTGGATTTAGTATTGTCGATTCCGTAGTCTGTGGCGATATCTATTAGACCACTCATGTACAGTTTAGATACGTTGATTAGTGTGGATTCATTTTTCTTTCTCCTGTTGATGATGGAGTCAAGTGATCATGAAATAATCGTGTCTTCCAATTCAACTAAGAGAACGAAATGCTGACGGTGGTAAGATTTAGTCTCTTGGCAATGATGCAAAGGGTTTTCAGTTCAGTGCATTAGTGGTGAGAGGTTAAACGTTCTACCTGCCTTTCAGAATCTTTAACTTGTATGGCGGATTGCAAGGAAACATAGAGGAGAAAAGTTGCAAACACGCTGGCACTCCCGTTCCTCACTCCCACGATTTGGACTCTCATCTCTGCTTTCTCTCTATCTCCCCTCTTCTCCCCCCCTAACTACTCCTCTCCCTTGCCCATTCGCGCTTGCATGCTTTCTTTCTTTCTTCTTCTTCTTCTTCTTCTTCTTCTTCTTCTTCTTCTTCTTCTTCTTCTTCTTCTTCTTCTTCTTCTTCTTCTATCCCTGTCCTTTTGTAACGATTTCTAAATACCAAAAATAACAGCAAAAAGACTTTCGTCGTGAACACGGTTGAATCATGTAGATATTCTTAGATGTCCGAAGAAGGTAGAAGGAAGCGGAAAGAAGAGTAAAAAAAAAGGGGGAAAAGGGAGGGGGAAAGACGAGAGACGGATAGAAAGAGAGGGGGAAAGAAAGAGGAGGGATTAAAAGAAAGGAGGAATGAAATGTTTTCTTACTTCCTACTACAGTAAAGTTAGACACAAGGTCAGTTTAAAGTTGATAATGCAGTCCCTCCTAAGGAGCAAAGGAAAGGGGCGCAAAACATGTTATGATTGGACACATCGGTATTTCTCGGTAGAGACACCTCAGGTTATAAATCAAACACACATCCTGAATGGCAATGCCTGGGAAGATTGCCTTTTATGGTCGATTAGAACAATACACAGTTCTTATCCAAAGGAGAGCACCGCTGTTTCAAAGAGTAAGAAAAAGGAGTAGAGAAAGAAAGAAGAATAAAAAGGGGGGGGGCAGAAGAAAGCGAAAAAGAAAAAAGAGATAGCATGAAAGAAAGTAAGAAAAAAGAAAGAAATATAAAAACATTGAGGAAGAGGGAGAAGGAGTAAGTATGAGTTGACGTAGAGTGAGAGGATGAGGGAAGAGAGCAAAATAGGAAGGAAGAATAGAATGTAGAGCTGAGAAAAGAAACAAAAAGAAAGATAGAAGAAAAAGAGAGAGAGAGGGGGGAAGATGAGATGAGGAGTGTCGAGATACAGAGAGAAAGAATAAAGAAGAAGAAAGGGTAGAAGAAAATGAAAAATAAAAAAGGGGGAAAAATAAAGGAATGAAGAGAGAAGGGAAAGGGGAAATGTCAGAATGGAAGAAGGAAAGGAAAAAAGAAATAGTTGAACTGAGAGATATGATGAGGGAAGAAAGAAAGCGGGAAGGATAGAGAGAAGGAAGAGACGGACAGGACAGAGGAGAGAAAGGATGAGATAAAATGAAGAGAAAAGGAAGGAGAGAAAACAAGAAGTAACAAAAGAAAAGAAAAGGAGGGGCAAAGAAAAAGGAAGGGAAGAGAAAAAGGAGGAAGCTAGAGAGAAACGAAGAAAGAAAGACAAAGGAAAATAAAAGAAAAACTCTTTATCTGTGCAACTATCCCTGCATTAGATCTCATCACTATACTTTGTTAATATTCACAACTAACTTTTAGAATTTAGACTCAAATAACACAATGATCAAAGTACACTATTTTGGAATAGCGCCTATTTTTTTTTATTAATAAATGATCGTCTCTGAAGAGCAGCCTATAAAATCAACGGAAATATTTGTGTGTGTGTGTGTGTGTGTGTGTGTGTGTGTGTGTGTGTTGTTTATTTCATTTTGTTTGCGATACTTTTTGAATGAATTCAATTATTTATACGTTGTGTATTTTTACATAATTCCGAGTTTGACCAATTTGGTAACTCCAAATAGGGAGTGGCATATGTATTGTTTTGTTTAAATATAATTATCCACTGACACGTGTTTCGTCATCTACGACTCATCAGAGTGGCTGAATCTAGCGATATACGTGATGATGATGATTGCAGCGTCTTGTCAGACGAGTGCCACTCCCTCAGACATTTAAAATTCATGAGCCCAAATGCCTGAGGGAGTATCTAAAAAAAGATGATGTTACAGAGTCTTAGCTTTGTACGACAGCTAAGTCTCTCTCTCGGTTCAAAATGTTGAGATCCAGCAACAAGCAAGAGCAAGATAACCAGCAACAAATTAAACTGCAGACCAGCTTAATGCGGGTACTGGTCTCCCGCTTTATGTTTTTTTTTTAAATCAGAGATTTGCTTCTCCTAGAAAGGTTGCCTTCACCACGGCTTACGGGAGCCCTCTCCGCCCCAATACACATATACACACACACAAATATACACGGTGCTAGTTGGCCGTTGACCCAGAAAAGGAGTTCATTTGCCCTTTGGAAGGTCTTGTTTTTAATCCTCCAGGGAGACTAGCCGCCCTCCTCACCAAACAAGTCTGGTGGGGGAACCAGTTTAGTCGCCGGTGACCCGACCATGAGGCAGGTAGTACTGGGGTACATGGTACCAGTAGCATATGACATGACCTGACACAATACATACATACATACATACATACACACATACATACATGTGTGTGTGCCTGTTTATACATATATATGTATTAGTATTAATAAATTAGTATATATATTTTATATATGTATTAGTATTAATAAATTAGTATATATATTTTATATATGTATAAGTATTAATAAATTAGTATATATATTATATATATGTATTAGTATTAATAAGTTCGACGTCTTAATTGACTTGATGATGTTAAGTTTCGAGAATGAAACGCGGAATATTCTGTGTAACTTAATTGCCATATATATTTCTATAACTTACTACCTAGCTCTATCTATGTATTGAGCACTATTGAAGTAAATACTGCAAATTTACGCATAAAATTTTATTTTCGTATATTAATTTATGTGATTAAATGAAGTAGTCATATATATATATATATATATATATATATATATATATATATATATATATATATATATATATATACGCACGCACACATATATATAAAACTATTAAACTATTTTCTCTTGCACTTTTTTAAAACTGCTAAAACTGTAAAAAATTAACATATTCATTTATTTCTTTCCATGTTTCTGTAAATAAATATATTATTCACTTTGACAAACTATATAACATAAATAGTTTAACAGTTTTAAAATGTGAATATTTCACATGTGTTAAAAACATTAAATTCAAACAACATAATATGTACGAATCCAGTAGATGATATTGCGCAGGTTTAAATAAGATATATTTAAATAAGGTACATGAAAAAAACGTAACTATGTTCGTAAAAAATATAATTACTAGAAGAAATGTACAGGACGAGCGAGCGAGAAAGAGAGAAAGAATTGGGAAGAATATATACAGAAATATATATTATTTTTAAAATATAATTATCTACTGACACATGTTTCGTCGTCTACGACTCATCAGAGTGGCTATATATATATATATATATATATATATATATATATATATAGAGAGAGAGAGAGAGAGAGAGAGAGAGAGAGAGAGAGGGGGGAATACAAAATGATACCGTGTAATGTAAGAAAATGAACGCAGCAATTTACTCAGGAGAAAAGTAGGTATCATTGCAACGCCATATTTGAATGGCATGTCAGGGTTTGTTTAGCATGCGAATACGTTAATCCAGAATATAAAAATGGTTAGAACTCAGCCAATCAGAAAAAGCGGAATTATTCTGAGGAGACTTTATTATTTTTGAATCGAAAAAGGGAAAGATTATGTTATGTGTATAAGTATATGATCCAGTTACGAAGGATAAAACCCCATATCTGTCGAAAGTGCAGAATTTTTCGTGGTGATGGCTGGGGCATAGGAGGACTTGATATTTAGAGGTAAAAATAGGAACTACTTCCTCTAAATATGGTTGCGATTGTGATGGTGTTGCTCCTAAGATAAAAAGTAGGATTTTATTAAAACGACGAAATCTGTCTAAAATGCCATTTTAAAGTTATAGTGGCTAATATTGTAGACGTAATAAATGTTGATGTGGCATTTGTTATTGCAAACTCAGAGGCGAATTTCTGCAATCAAAATATTATTTATGGAGATAAACTGTTTTGTAAAAAGTTACACAATTTATTAATATCTTATTTATGTTTCATTGTTGGATAATAGCGGTCCAATAATAATGGATTAACTGAAATAGCGGTTAGACAAATGAGCTATAGCGCTAATGGAATGATTGACAGATACGGCGTTAAAACGTGACTACAGCGAATAAACGGAAATTGAGAATTTGACATCATTTCCCACCAAAAGTAGTATAGCCTCTGTTCATATCAATTTTTTTTAAGTTAGTGGTCGCATAAGGCAATCGCTCGTGCTAGCCCTGATGCAGGTTGAGATACGAATTGAATCCGGTACCTTTTCTCTGTATCTTTCCGCTTCTTTTTCCTCCTTTCTCTTTCTTAATCGAGTGAATACTTTTATATAAGCCCCTCTATCGCATTTCCTCATGTGAATAAATCCGCCATCAGCAAAAAATCTTGTGCACTTGTGAATTAATCAAATACGGAGACGATGGATGGGGGGTTATGAATAATTTAATAGCCTATCTATCATGTCAGCAGATGCCGGGTTTTCTCTCTGTATATGTTTCTTTCCTCCTCTCCTCTTCTCTGTTAGTTGAGTGAATATTTTCATATATATCCCTCCCGTTCATATTTCTGTAATTGTTTTAATAATGTGTTCCCCATGGTAATAATCCCTCCATCAGAAAGAAGTGCTGTGTTCTGTGAAGATGGATACAAGATGACACGTAGATCCAAGCAACAGGTGTGTATAATAAGTTATACACACATCAAGAGACAGGCCGGTATATAACATGTACATAAATTAACTACCAATTTTGATGAATCTAAAAACCTTTATGCAAATAATTAGATGATACCATATTAAATTAGGTTTAGTTATGCTCACATTGTGCTCTGTACAAAGGGTTTATGTTCCATGTGTCTCTATAATTTTGTGGCTATAATTTGCAATATAATTTACAATGTGTTGTGTTATAGCATTAAATAATCAGAGCAGACATGAAGAGAAAAATTTACTAAATATAAATGGTTTATAATATGTTGTGTTTTGGTTGTTATATTTTTGGTTATACTTTTGGTTGTTATGTTTTGGCTGTTATATTTTTGGTTATGCTTTTGGTTGTTATGTTTTTTATTATGTTTTGGGTTGTCTTTTTGTTGTTATGTTTTGAATTGTTATGCCTTTGGTTGTTATGTTTTTTATTATGTTTTGGGTTGTCTTTTTTGTTGTTATGTTTTGAATTATTATGCTTTTGGTTGTTATGTTTTTTATTATGTTTTGGGTTGTCTTTTTTGTTGTTATGTTTTGAATTGTTACGCTTTTGGTTATTATGTTTTTTATTATGTTTTGGGTTGTCTTTTTTGTTGTTATGTTTTGATTTGTTATGGTTTTGGTTGCAATATTTTTGTGTTTCATGCTTTTGATTGCATTATTTGCAGTTTTAATGTTTTTGGTTGTTGTGTTCATAGCTCGACGTGTGCTTTTTATGAACGTTTGGCAAGGGGAACCATTGAATAAAGCCCAGATTATAGGTAGGGGCAAAATGAATGCCGATGCTCAAAATGTATACCCATTTTGAGCCCTCGCTTTATTTAAAAATTCACCAAAAATCAGGAAATTAACCAATTTTAATAAAATTTTCAGTATTTATCAAATAATGATCACGGAATATAGTGAATGAATTATTTTTATTTAAATCTTAGTGGAAATGTATTATTTTGTTTAAACAAAAAATACCTTTACTAAAGTAATGGTTTTCAGTAGTAAATAAAAAACGCAAGAATTTATTTTTGCTCTTTTTATATGAATAAAGCATCATAATTTGTAACAATAAAAATAAAATAATTTTTACAGGAACATTAAGAAAAAAGCCCCTAAAGTTCATATTAATGATAACTCGAAGAAAAATGAATTTCTCGAACTACCGATATTACCATTGTATTAAACATTTTTATTGTATATTTTCACTCAAAAAAGTATAAGTGCAAAAATATTTCTACATTTTTTTTTAATTACAGATTTCGCGTAATTTTTATATGCAAGATTTTAATAATTTCCTTGCTCGCAAGAATGTGAAACTTTCTTCGTAACATAATTTTTATATAATCTCGAATAATAATTTTAAAAAATTAATTCATAAACAGGAATATAAAAATTAATTAAATTAAAAAATGATAAAAATTGATACAAACGTTCAGAATAGGAATGTACGGATGCACGTCTGGGGGAAAAAAGAATCTGACATCCCTACCTCCTTTTACTATCATGACTTCATTTTGACTGTAATTTTGGGCTTTTGTATAATCGTGTTTAATACCTTTATTTGTTACGTTTTTTGGCGAACAGTAGAATTACTTGCTTTTTGAAGGCTAATTAAGTTATTTTTTTTGCACAGACATGGTGTTTTTTTTTTTATTGAATTCAATATCTTAGCATTTTACTAACTATCTATGAAATAGACCCAGAAAACTAATATTTATCTTTTAAATGATTTTTACAATGAATTTATTTAACTTCAAAATTTAGCTGAATTGGTTAAAACATTTTTCATAACTTTTTTTTTTCACGTGTACAAATATTTTTTTCCTTCAAGAAATTAACTTTAGTCTCTAATTTTTTTAAATACAATCAAAAAGTAGTCGGAAACCTACAAAAAATTATGGTAAATCGACTTTCTAAACTAGGTCCTCCTATTTTTGCCCGCTCATTTTTGCCCGTACCTACCAGACGAACACTTGCCGTGAAAATAACAGTACAGATAAAAAGATTTGTCAAAGCAGGGTGCTTCTTTGAGACGAGAGCCATTCATACCAGTTGGGTCCATGTGGGGGTCAGACCGTTGGTGGTGTAAAGTTAGAAACCTGGTTTGGAAATTGACCAACGACTTTTTGCCCCATTGCACCACATGCCCAAGGTCAGTGGAAAGAGACTCTGAGAGATTTTGGTTATTGCTGGCCTTTGAAGTGTTACCATAGATGGTGATGTAATCTGCGTACCAGTTGACAAATGACCTTAAAATGCGGTTTGGGATATCATTGATAATGGTAAGCAGAAGAGATGAATCCTTTAGGCACGCCAGCATTGATACTTTGAGTTTCAGATCTCGATCCATTAATGACTACTTGTATATACCTGTCAGAGAGGAAAGATTCGATAGAAGACATTTTCAGATATTCCATAGCTGGAGAACTTGTGAAGTAGACCTTTATGCCAAACCCCATCAAATGCCTTTAATATGTCAAGAGCTATTGCTCTAGAGAGGAACCCCCCCTCGATAGATTCACTGATCCCATGTGAAATTACAGTCAGTATAATAGCTGTAGATCTCTCAATCAGGACGGAAACCATATTGCTTGTTGCTGAACAGGGTTTTTTTTTGCCGAGGTGGTCGACAATTTCTCTATTTAGAACGGATTCAAGCAACTTGATTTACATAAGACTAATTAGTCTGTACTGAGATGCAGAAGACCAATCTTCAATGTTTTTAAATACTGGGCAGACTAACGAAGTTTTCCAATATGTTGAGAAGTATCTTTCATTTAGGCGTCGGTTGAATAAATTTGCAAGAATGGGTGCTAGTTCCGGTTGTAGCTTTTTGAGTTCTATGACTAGAATATTTTGGAGGACTATGTTGTTATTTTTTGGGTGTTATGTTTTACAACATGCCAATTATCGTATAAATCTTATGTTTATTGTATATACAATTTATTTATAAATTTGAATATGAAGAGTTTTTTATTACATGCCGCAGATGATGTTCCCAAATAGTCACCCAATTTAATACTGACCACGTTTAACATCGCTTAGCTCCATAATAAGAACTGTGCCAACATGTCTATAGTCGTATATTTATTTTTCTGGTATTAAATAACTACAAAAAGGCTAACATAGGCAGGTGCCCATAAATTAACTATTTCGATGAAATAGAAAACTTCTCATGTAAATTTTGTGTCTCAAGATGACGCACTGTCATCATGCTGTAATTGTCCCAGATTAGCTGAATATTTACTTTAAAAATCGATAGATTGGACATGGAGAAACTAAACCTTTGCCTACGCGTTTTTCAAGTTTACCTCCCTTGGATTTTTTAGCATCACATTTTATAAAATCAAAAGTATATAAGATGGGTTTTTTGTTACGATCCTCTTGAAGTTTTGAAGATAATCATATTTATTCTGAAAGTACATTGCCAAAGTACTTGGATAAGTAGATCTCATCTTAATCAGAGAGGGGATAACATTGTCATGGGAGCATGTTATTGTTATAATCGAGAACTTTGCTGGGGTTCTTTTATACAAATAGCACAGTTATTTATGTATATATATAATAAAATAGAAACGGTTATTCTCGTCTAGGAAAATCTTTAAAGCTTTGTAAACGCATACGCCACATATAAATTAAATATTGTCAGATATCTAATATGTAAAATTTTAAAAAGAGTATTCGTTCTTGAGTGTCAACTGGTCTCGGTTTCGTTGATGGTGATGGGGGGGGGGAAGCAAGGTTTTCGTCATTTTATTTACTAATTTGAAAAGAAAATTGCAACTCATTCTTGAACAATCTATTATATAAAATAGAATTGTCTTATGTATATGACCAGTTTGAGAAGAATGGATCGAACGAAGGAAAAAGAGTAAATTGAAAAGTGGAAGGAAGAAAATTACAAAGAGAAAGTTAGAGAAGTAAAACTATTACTAGAAATACTACTGGCCAATATCTGATGTCAGTTTTATGCTTATTACCAGTCGCTTTCATTCGTTACCATAAATTCTTATAAAATTTCTTTGGAGGATCACATTTCAAAACAAGCCATATTTAACAGTAGTAGTAAGATATTTACTAATTGCCCCTCCTTCTCTCTCCTCTCTCTTACTCACTAATTGCTCTCTCTCTCTCTCTCTCTCTCTCTCTCTCTCTCTCTCTCTCTCTCTCTCTCTCTCTCTCTCTCTCTCCCCCTCAACGGAGCCGGGAATTTTCTAGATTTGTAATATTTTTTTACACCAGCGCCGTCCGTGTTTACTTTTTCTTCTGGTAATACTTGAAATAAGGATTACTCCCTTCAAAAGTTCCGGGAACTTTCATTGGTTGTTCGCATACGTTTATCAGATTTAAGGAATATCGGAATAAGGAAACTTTGAACAGTTAATATCAAAATGGCGTCATCCAATAGCAAACAATAGTATACTTTGAACCTACAAAATATCAACTGCATTGCAAACAAACGTAAACTACAAATAAACTAATTTTACATTTACTGTTAAACAGAAGATTCCGTGAAAGGCCCCCTTTTTGGAACAGATAAAACGGGAAAGGTATTTTTCCAGGACCTGACCTAACCAGATCTACTTTTTTAAAACTGCTACTACAGAAAATTAAACTTCTCTGTGTCGCATTCTTATTCTAACTTTTCAAACGTTTTATTCGGCTTCTTTATTCACGTATAAATCCATAATTTAATAACACGCAGATACAAAATTAGTAACACCACATATTTTATTTACACACTACGCGATGTAATACTCTTCTGTACTTGAATCCACAAATTTTATTAAACCGGCATGTTTTTTTTTATTTAAAACCCAGATGGACAATTAATTTCAACACATTTTTTTATTTACACACTGCGCAATTAAAACCTCTTATGTTTTTCTAATTCGACTTTTTTTTCTTTCAAATCCATTGTTTTAAAAATCTCAGATGAACAATCAGTCTTACAACATTGTCTTACAACATTATCTTACAACATTGTCTTACAACATTATCTTACAACATTATCTTACAACATTATCTTACAGCATTGTCTTACAAAATTGTCTTAAAACATTATCTTACAACATTGTCTTACAACATTGTCTTACAACATTATCTTACACACATTGTCTTACACACATGGTCGCTTTCAAATATTTTAACCAAACAAAACATTACTATTCTCACTTTTCAGACGTTTTAATCGACTTTATTTTGCATAACTTATTAAAACGCAGGTTCAAAATTTCTCACACAGCATCTTTTATTTATGCACTGCGCGATTTAACACTGTTCTGCATTTTAACGCAAGAATTTTAATAATTCGATATTTTTCATTTAAAACTCAAATATACATTTACTCTCGCAACATCTTTCATTTATACACTGTGTAATTTAACTCTGTTCTGTATTTTCACCTTACAAGGTATAAAAATGGATATCATAGTAGTCTTCGTCGTCGCTTATTCCTTACTGATGCAGCATACGGACTGTGTTAAAATAATAACGACAGCTTTTTGTAACTATTACGAACTTTCAGATAGCATTTCAGGTACCGTATAAAGTTATATTTAAAGAGAACATCATAGCTTAAAAATAGCATAGTCTGTATTTTGCATAAATACAAAAACATATCTACACCGATACAGCAATGCAGGATTTCGGCTCTTTGCTTTATTTAGACTTGGAACAAAATACGACAATGGTCATGAACGTCTTTGAGAGACGGTTACGGCCACTGAACGATAGTTGTTTAAGCAACCTGTCCCCGTCAATACTCGTCAGGTCTTCCAGGGTCCGTCAGTTCTCACCAATTGCCGCTAATGCATTGGAGTGATAATAGAAAACTTAAAAGAACAATGACCACTATGGATGACAGTGTCCGCTACTCGATGACAGTGCCCTACAATTGAAGCCAGGCGATTTGCCTACTAATTCCCGCCAGTGTTCGCCTCTGTCAAGAAGTTACAGCAACCACCTAAAAATCACTGTCAATCATCACCATACTGCCAACAGTGCCCCTCATTGAATGACAATACGATACCATAGATGGCAGTGCGTAAATATTGAAGCCAGGCCGTTTCATTACAGGGCAGTCTAATGGGCTCAACACTGACCATGATCTATAGTGAACAACAGCGACCAAACGCAAGTAACCACCAAAAAACGCTAATGACCACCACTACTCGCAATTGAAGGCAGACAATTTAATTTCTGAGCAGTTCAATTTGATCATGGCTGCTAGTTACTGCCAGTTGCAAAGCTAAACAGTATCCGCCAGTACCCGCATATAATCGCCCCAAACCAACACTAATCACAAATATCTGTGCGTGAGGTCGCCAAGCTAATCAAGAACCTTGAGTCCAGTAAAGCGACTGGTCCCGACGGTATTCCAATTATAGTGTTAAAAAAATTACAACCAGAACTTGCCCCCATACTTTCCAAACAGTTTAAGCGTTGCCTTAAGGAGAAGTGCTTCCCAACACCCTGGAAAACCTCATCAGTATGCCCTGTATTTAAGAATTCAGGAGATAAGTCATCCCCCTCTCAGTACAGACCAATAAGTCTCCTGTGTGTCATGAGTAAGTTGCTGGAATCCACAATAAATAGAGAAGTAGTCAACCACCTCAGCAAAAATAACCTTCTTAGCGACACGCAATATGATTTCCGCTCTGCTAGATCTACAGCAGATGTGCTAATGGTTATATCTCATAGGATTAGTGAATCTCTCGACAAAGGCTTCATTTCTAGGGCAATTGCTCTCGACATATCAAAGGCCTTCGATAAGGTTTGGCATAAAGGCCTACTACACAAGATTTCCAGCTAGGTATAACTGGAAATGTTTTCTCTATCATTAAGTCATTTCTCTCCGATAGGCTCATAAGAGTAGTGGTTGATGGGCAGAAATCAGAGGCCCACAGTATTAATGCTGGAGTCCCTCAGGGGTCCATACTGGGCCCAACTCTCTTCCTGATCTATATCAATGATCTCCCAAAACACATACTAAAATCTTTCATTGACATCTATGCTGATGACACGACCATCTATGGCAACACCTCAAAAGCTCTAAATGATGATGTTCTCTCTGATTCACTCTCCTCTGATCTTGAGCGCGTGGTACAGTGGGGAAAGAGGTGGCTGGTTACCTTTAATGCATCTAAGACCAAGCTCCTATCTCTACATCATCAATGCTCTGATCCCCATCTGGCATCAATTGAAATGGATGGCTCTCGTCTAAGGGGGCCCCAGACTTTGATAAGTTCTTGGGTTTGACCTTTACACCTGATCTTAAATGGAACACATACATCAAGTCTGTGGTCAAGGTTGCTGGGAAAATGGTGGGATCCTTCTACCGCTCCAGAAGATATCTCACTAATGATGCAATTCTCTATCTATATAAGAGCCAAGTACGTCCAAAGATGGAGTACTGCTGCCACATCTGGGCGGGGGCTGCTAAAAACAGCCTATCCTGCCTCAACAGAGTACAAAATAGACTCCGTGGCTTGGTGGGGGATGCCCTTTTCTCTACCCTGCAACCTCTTTCCCACAGAAGAGATGTAGCGAGCCTCTCATTGTTCTATCGTTATTTCCATGGCAGGTTTTCGTCTGAGCTCCATTCTCTGGTCCCCCCTCGCCAACCTTTTTCAAAAAACACCCGACTAGCTGAAACCACCGTCAATAATTTTTCCCACTCCCTATCTGTGACTAAATCAAAACGTAGATACCATGAAAAAAGCTTCTTTCTTAGAACTGCACGCCTGTGGAACTCTGTTCCGCTTGCCTGTTTCCCTCCCGACTTCAACCTGGATGTCATCAAGTCCAACACAAACAAATTCCTGATGAACCGTCCCCCCCTAAGTAATGACACCTTACCAATTCTCCAATACTATTGCTACACTATCCCTTTGATTACTGTACACACAATAACCCTTATCCTTGAGTGGCCATTGGGCCTTGATAAGTGGTGAACTCCATGTAAAAAAAACAAAAAAACTAATCGCCAATAAAACCCAATGCTGACAACTCATCAGTGCCGCTAGACTAGCACCTCTCCCAAGCCAAGGATTGAACCCAGAACCGTCGTGTTGGCAGTCGGGGGTTCTACCCTCTGATCACGGAAGCGATACCCGCAAATAATCTGTCCGAATGTCTATTTAAACAAACATCTGTCTGCCACCTTTACAGTGCTCAAACCGCTTGTTTGTAAGCAAACCACAAGCTTTGCATTTTTCAGCCAATTAAGTAGCGAGTAAGATTATTAACGACAGTGCTCAACCCAAAGAGGGGAGGGCTTTAAAATATATTTGTAGTCATTGACATACAGTCCTGTTTCGTTGTATCACAACTCATCAGTACCGCTAGACTAGCACCTCTTTCAAGCCAAGGATCGAACCCAGAACCATCGGCATTGACAGTCGTGAGTTCTACCCCTCAATCACAGAAGCGATGCCCGCAAATAATCTGTCCGATTGTCTATTTAAGCAAACATCCGTCTGCCGCTTGTTTGTAAACAAACCGCGAGCTTTGCATTTTTCAGCGAATTAAGTAGCGAGTAAGATTATTTACGACAGTGCTCAACCCAAAGAGGGGGGGCCCTATATATATATATATATATATATATATATATATATAAATTTCGACAGTTAACGTCGAAGCTCATAAGAGCTAACAAATTGGAAGTCTAAGGTTTGTTGGCTGCTATGACTCTTGTGAGCTGCAACGTTATTTAACTGTGGAAATAATTATTTCTTACATTCTGAAAATTATCTCGCTCTGTCTGTCTGTCTGTCTGTCTCTCTCTCTCTCTCTCTCTCTCTCTCTCTCTCTCTATATATATATATATATATTATATATATATATATATATATATATATATATAAGAGCAAATAGTTAATAAAACATGTTAAAAAACACTTTGAAAAAGAGTTTAAAAAATATTTAATCTGAAAAGGAAACACTTAATAAGTGGATAGTCCTTAATCTGCGGAGTTTTGAAGAAATACTATCTTTCTCATCAGAGGGTAGGAAAATAGCAAAATGCGGGATCGGATTTTGCATACAAAAGTATTTGATGAAACTGTAAGTAAGTCAAAGATCTTACTTGATAACAAAAAGTGAAGCATAGGGAATATGGTGAAGAAAAAGGTAATTTCACATGAATGGATAGTCAGGTGAAAGGTAAGGTATCTAATGACGGTAAAATCCAAAAATGTAAGTCCAAAAAAGTGTATTTAATTTTCCATTAGCACAAGTAGATCCAAGGAAATCGCGTAATTGGAAGATGGTCCAAAATAATCCAAAAGTTCGAAATCCGTGGAACAATTCACAAATATGTACAAGGAAAATGGGAAAAAATTCCAATAATATTAATAGAAAAATAAGATATGCTTTTAACACGACTGCCGAGAACAAAGTGTAATAAAAAAAAAATCAGTAAAGAAGAAGAGAAAAAAGGATTAAATGGTGATAGAATTAAATATAAATTAGAAAAGCAAATGTCAAAATGACCCAGACAGGATAACGTTAAAAGGCGCGAATAATATAGGGCAAAAAAGATGTTAACTAAAATGTACAGGTTATTACTTAAGAAAATGTCAGCAAGAGTTAGTAATAGACACTAAGTGGAAAAAATAAATAAATAGAAAATAATAAATAAATAAAAAATAATATATATATAATGAACTTATTTTTCCCCCTATTATTTTTTACCTTAATAGGATTAAAAATCCAGACATTTCATAAAAATGTAATATGCACAAACTGCAGCACAATATCTGAGGTGTGTTATAGGTATATTACCTCTCCACTTCATCGCTAATCGTAGATTCATATATTTTTTTCTGTTGAGAGTTCATTGCCAACGTCGGTTAAAATCAATGAAAGTAGTAAAATCTTTTCTCTCTAATAAATTCCTCCTTTCCTCGCCACCCATTTACACCGTTGTATGATCGTTCACAAGGGACAGTTACGAACCAACACCAGTTGTTTAAAAAATTGGAGTGGAATTTCACCGTGCCTTTCCATTTGACGCTTTCTATTGGAGGAAACGCACTACGCTTACTTTTACGTTGCTTAATTACCATTAATTTCCTAACATTTATACACAAAGAAAAACAAGGATTATTTCCATGTTTTGGGTTTTTTTTTTTTAATAAACATATAATACATAATTTCCGTTTTATTTCGTTTTGTTCGATGTTTTTTTTTTCTGTTTTCGTTTTTCCGATTTCTTTTGGAATTTTAAAATCGTTTTTTTATTATTGAAACAGGGTCATTACTTCGCTTGTTCTTTACTTTACCTCCCCTCTTCCACACACACCTACAAACACCTGGCAAACGCGGGGTATCCCGCTAGTATATATATATATATATATATATATATATATATATATATATATATATATATATATATATATATATATATATATATGATTATTAAATTAAAATTATGTATATATATATATAAAGAGAGAGAGAGAAAGAAAGAAAGAGAGAGAGAGAAAGAGAGAGAGAGAGAGAGAGAGAGAGAGAGAGAGAGAGAGAGAGAGAGAGAGAGAGAGAGAGAGAGATGACCAAAAAAATACTTTGTGTTTTTTTATGTGGAGAAGGCTTTATTCATTTCCTACTGTTTTCGGTATATTATATATTTTTTTCAGATAGGAAATACTTATCTATTTTCACATTACAAATGCATAAGGAAATATTTTGCAGTGGAAAGAAAGAAAGAAGAGAAGAAAAAGAAGAAAAAAGTCATCAATGCTTGATTTCAAAAGTGCAATTTATTTATTATGTTTTCAGTCATCATTGATGGCACGTGAACGCTAGTGCGATAGCAAATGTGTGGATTCCACATAAGAGATAAGAGAAACAAGCGGCTTTTGCGATAATTTTATGCATCACATTTTTATAAGAACAGATAGAAAAGGGTTGGGGTTTTTTTTGTTTTGTTTTTTTTTTTTCGACAAATAAATCAATTTATGGAACCGGAGCAGACACACACGAACACAATCTTCAATGGACGCCCTTGTCTGAAACATTCTTACATTTTTGGGTCTAAATGTGTGGGCGAAGTGAGGAAAGGGGAGACGGGGTGGAATTGAAGGTAATACAAACAGAAAATCATGGGTAAGACGAAAGGTTCAGAAACTTTTGATCTTACAAAGAAAAACAAAATAGATAGTATTTGAGAGAAGGGAGGTATTGTTAAGTGTGCGGTAGATTGGAATTGACGTATGAGAAGCTATTAGACGACCTGTGACCTGTTTGTCTAACGTTGGTATTAAATATGTCGCTTCACAAAGGAAGAGAGACGAAAAAAATATTGCTATCACACGCGCAGTCAGTACAACTGCGACAACCGTCAAGTCAACTGGACGATAAACATAAACTGATGAACGCTTCCGTTTACCTGACTCAACACGAAAAATACCATCGTTTCGACCCGACATAGCATGAAAGACTTCCTTTAGCACAATCCGGCACGGTCCCTAACAATTCCGTCCACACGACCTGACACGATCTGTAACAACTCCGTCGAAAAGACCCGACACAATCCCGAACAACTACATCATAATGACACAATTACACGGGGGTTCATAAATAAAACAGTTCAGGTAGGATATTTTTCTTGAGGGAGTTAGTAAATTGCTTTCAACATTTTTCCCATTCAACTGGTTTTCATAGAATGTTTACTTTTGGAGTTTATTTTTGGTACCTTTATGTAATGTGAACACAACTGGGTTTTTTTTTCATCATAATCTAACCATTGAGGATGTCTCCATTCAGTCTCAAAAGACAATGGATGCTCATGTAAGTGTAGCTATGTGTGTCATTGTGAGGCAAGGGTTGCGCAATTCCAAACCATACCTATCTTGAATCGGATCTGCTTTAGTCCAGTTGCAAGGCGAACTCTAGGACGACTGAAAACAATGCCTAGATAAGCAGAGAGCACACACAGCATCTGGAATTTCCAAATGGTCACCCATTTTAGTACTGACCAAGCTTATCGTTGCTTAACTTTGGTGATCTAACGGAAACCAGTGTGTCAACTGTATAATCTAACCCCAAAAAGATATTCTACTTATAACTTTTAAAGACTTACTATTACATTTATGATCTAACCACTTTTTCCAGCAACATTAGCAACAGATTTGATGTAAGTCTTCCATTTTAAGTCTGGAACGAAATTCAATCTTATAAGCTTATCAAAGAAGGGGGGGGTTCCTCAAGAAAATAGGCATTCATGACAACAAAATAAGGATAAAAGTTCGAATCATTTAGAAAGACCCACAATACCACTAAATTATGGGTAAAAGTGCAAGTTGTGTTCCATTAATTCTATATAATAAATTGTATACAATAGGTATAGCATTTCAATGTGAGTGAGCCAAAAATGTTGGATATACTGTAAATAAAACCGAAGTAATGAATGAACCATTTAATATAAGTATTGTTTTGGGGGGGGCTATTAGATAATAAAAAGGAGTGTCATAAGATAAATGAAACTGATTTAACTTTTCGACTGAATGAATAACCTTTGCAATAAAAAAACAATTATCTTCTGGTAGAAAACGATCCAATATTGACATTTGTGGAAGCGATAAAGTTGATAAAACTGAAAAAAAAAAATCGTTACTCAGTATCAAAACTAACACCAAAATTCATATACAAATCTGGAACCAACAATCAAAAGATTCACACACAAAAAAAATGGCAAACACTTTGGCATATCTGTATGAACAATAACACTAAAAAAAAAAAAAAAAATTCCAGCAAAAATATGAAAGAGAATTTCCAGTCATAGAATAGTGAGAAAGTAACTCGTGATTGACTCAAAATAGACCACACATGCATAGCACACTCTTATCTGCTTAAAGGAGGAGATTCTCCATTCCATGTTGGCTGTTATGCCTCGTATATAGAGGAAATTTTATAGGTGAAAGGTATCAATCTCAAAGAAATCCGTTTTGGACATTACCAGACCCCAGAGCTTTTTAATTACTAGAGGAAATAAAAAAAATATATAAAAACTCCTGCTTACAAGAAGGTTTACAAAATCAGATCCATCATATGTACGTTTTTCATGAAAGTCGCTCCAGACAAGACATGAGGCTATTTGAATAAAGGAGCTAGCCCCAAAAATAAAAAAGGAAATGGAGATAGAATCACTTCAAGACTAACCAAGTCTGAAAGACACCACCATCAGCATTCAATCTCCTGGACTCCAAACAAGTTGTTCTTCAGGAGTCCAATGAAGAATAAAAAGATTGCAAGGCTGGCTGACAAAAACTCTACCCCTAACAAAAGAATGATTAAACAAAGAAAACCTAAATCGATTAATGGATCATTTCTAATTGGGAATCCTGTTTTGACATTAAGTGACTTAAAAGGGTTGATGTGCCGTAACATAGATGAATCAAACCAAGCAATGAAACAATTCCAATAGGTATTCCGTTTGTAGATGAAATAGCCCCAGACGTTTGATATATATATATATATACCATTAGAAACAGACAAATAAAACCAAGCTGGTTAAAAGAAATAAAATAAATTAAAAAAAAAAGGCAAAACTTGGATGATAATTAGGAATCATCAAACACTTCCTATTTCATACTTGCTGATGCATGATGGGAAAGAAAACATTGCTTCCGATTGGTTCCTTCCTGTTCACAGCCATTGCGCGCGCACACACACGTACATGCGTAAACACAAATGCACACGCACACATCCATAAGCATAGGCACACACGCATATATGCACGCATATAAAACACACGCGCGAGCACACACACATACACACACATACACATACACACACAAAACATGCACACACCGACACACGCATAGATTATATGATGAGTCATTACCGTTTCAAACAGGAAGCATTAACTGCTCAAGAGACGCAGCATAAGGAAAGTAGTCCCTTCCTTCCCTTTCTCCCTCTTTCTCTGCCTGTCTTTCTCTTTCCCTCTCTTTTTGCTTACACCCTCTATATAGATTTCTCTCTTTCTCTCTCTCTCTCTCTCTTTCTCATATATTGAAACAAAAAACAAGCCAATACATGTTAAAAAAAAAAAACAGACAACGAAAAGAGCAAATTAGTAAACAACACCAAAATATTGAATCAGCAAAACATTTACAAACAAGAAAGAAGCTTAAGATATATTGGCAGTGACTATGAAACTGGCGATCAGAGTTCAAGTCCTGGCAGAGCTATTAAGTTAATTTATATTCAAATACTGTTGTGATCTTGTTAGGGACCAGAAATAAAGACACATATGATGATGCCTATGTTCAGTCTCAAAAGGCAATGGATACCCCCTGCACATGTAATTGTGAGGCAAGGGTTGCGCAATCTCCAACCACACCTCTCCTGAATCGGCACTGTTCGAGTTCAGTGGCATGGAGAAGTCCAGGACGACCGGAAACAATGCCGAGATAAGAGAGCACATACAGTACCTGGAAGTTCCAAATGGTCATCCATTTAGTACTGACCAGGTTCAACGTTGTTTAACTTTGGTGATCCAGTGGGAACCGGTGTATCAATGTGATTATACTGTATATAAATATATCTGAGAAATTGAATAAACTAAGAACAGTAATACAAATGAAAGAGTTACCAGTGAGACTGTTCAGTTCCACTGTCAGACCTGTCTGTTAGAACATTGACTTCCTTTAAGGGCAGTACCTGTCCTTATTTATAGCTAGGAGAGTTCATGCGCGTATGGGTAACTTACTATCACAAATACTGTTCTTATATACATTAAATATCGATGGCTAAAAGATTGATCTGAAAATAAGACTTTATCCTAATCGTCAGGTGCCAGGACTTTATGGGGGAGAGGGGAGTACATAATTGGTCAAATGGATCCCATTATAGACTATGAAAGTTGTTATGATGAGTTGACATACTCGTGGATCTAGTGCATTCAATTATGCATTAATATCATTAGAAAAGGCATGAAACCAGCATTTCTACCAAGTTATGGTAAAATAACAAAACTATGGTCACAATCGTTTACAATGAATCGTTTACAATGTATTTTGGCATTAAATAATCGTTTACAATATATTTTGGCATTAAATAATCGTTTACAATATATTTTGGCATTAAATGACAGGTCGTTCTGCATAAAACAAACCCAACCAAACCAAATCAAACTTTTTTGTTACTATTGGTCTCACCACTTACCAAAGCCAACAATCACTCGAGGTTAAGAGTTTGTTCATCAAAAGACGAGGAACACTATAGGAGTACTAATATATTAACTGTGTTTGATTACTTGTAAGGCGATCCATGACAAGAATTTGTTGATTTGGGATTTAAAGACGACCAAGTTGTAATCAACAGTAAGGCAGTTTGGTGTTCTATAGGGGGAAAGTCCTTGCAAAGACGCCCTGCAAAAGACACCAGACACATAAAGAAAGAAAGGAAATACTTTTGGGCTGTGGTTACAAGGCGAGTTCTTGCTGTAAATGTCATAGAAGGAGAAACCAAAGATTGGAGCTCAATCAAGCACCTTCCATAAGGATAATGATAGAGTGAAAAGAGGTTAGCAATGTCACTTTGCTGAGAAAGGTGTTTTAAAGGGGGGGGGGATCGGCCCACTAGATATCAAAGTCGATTTTATACTCTGCCAAAACAGGAAATAATGCTCTGTGTGGCAACTCACCAGCTGTGGCAGGATTTTTCCACATTTGGGCTACTGCTCTAGAGACTCCATATGAAATTTTTATTATTTTTATTTGCCCCCTGTATAGGGTGTACAAATATATCAAACTATTATTTTTTTATTTATTTAAGTAACGAATTACTACTTATTAAGGCTACAAGCCATTCGAGGATAAGAGTTGATAAAATTGATAGATATATTGAATTATAAAGAGTATTATGAAAGAAATGAAAATAAATTGTATGATTAATTATGAGGATGATTTATGCCAAGTATTTATTGACATTTAGTTTGAAGATGACTATGTTGCAGCTTGCAGGGAAGTTGTAATGTTATAACTCTTTGGGATGTGATCATAGCGTAAAATCTGTGTTAACTGTGGCAAGCAGGGGCAAGGGTCAAAACATTATTATTATTATTATTATTATTATTATTATTATTATTATTATTATTATTATTTGATTTGAGCGATGGCTGGTCGTTGGATCAATTATTATGATTAGTAGAATAAACAATTAAATTGGAAAAAATTATTGACATATAAATCGCAAAAGGGATGTGAAAATAGAAAATAGATGTAAACATTATTTTGGGGTTTACATAAACAAACAACTAGATTGGGGTTACATTAGGTTGGTCTGAGACACGTAATAATGTGATGTAAAGAAACACTTGATGTAGGTTTGGGGAGATTCTAGGCTGTCGTTAGCTGGACATCAGAAAGAACGGATGACAAGATGACGTGGGAAGCAGTGTCACTCCGGATAGCCAAGATGTAAATAACGTGTAATCTCTGAAAATGCCGGCCAGACCATGAAAATAAATGTTCGTAAATAATCCAGGTATGTGTTGTGTTATTTACATCTGTTAAAAAGAACTGTTTGTCTACAACTGTTTCGACGCGTCCACGTCAATCGGTTTCTGTTAGAACTGTTGCATAAATGTTAAAATATACACACTAGACAATCAACTAAATGATGCAACGTATATATACACACATGCATTTACACGTACATGAATATACAGAGAAAAAGATAAACCCAACTATTCAACGTGTATGCTGTTATGGAAAATATTCACACACAACATATGGCACGTTTTATAATATATATCTCCCACCTGACTATATAAGAAAGCAATTAGGAAAATAAATTAATATCGTTTCCTTGACTCTTTAGAAACTGTCTTCGTTGGTCTGTGACAGAATTGAGAAATATTTGCTGCCTGCATCGGATGAAAGCATGATTTGAGCACAATATAACAGAATTTACTTCATTTTATTGACTAAAGTGGTTTCACAGATAAAGCGGACTCAACTCTACAGGAAACAAGGCGGCAGATTGCGGTCAACATTTATAGTTTATATTCGTTGGTCTGTAACAGAGCATATGAATGCTTGATTCTCTCCATGCACAGCGAATGGAAAATCACTTAGCCTCAGTTTTATGGAAATAAACACTCTTTTTTTAACTCCTTAGTCCAAGGTCAACTGCCATACTACCTGGTATGCGATTTTCTTTTATTTTATGAATCTCTTTGATTGGAGAACCACACACACACACACACACACACACACACACACACACACACACACACACACACACACACACACACACACACACACACACACAGATTTTTATCTTCTCCGTTCAGTCTCAAGAGACAATGGATATCTCTTGTAAGGGGTGCTGCACATGTAATTGTGAAGCAAGTGTTGTGCAATCCTTAACCAGATCTCTGCTCTAGTTTTAGTGACAAGAAGAAGTTCAGCGACTGGAAATTATAGCAAGATAAGTGGAGAGCGCATACAGCACCTGGTATTCCCAAATGGTCACTCATTTTAGTACTGACCAGGCTCAATATCGCTTAACTTCGGTAATCTAACGTGAACTGATGTTACCCATTGTGTGACCTAGAATATATATCCAATAATTCTTAGTGATAAGTTCATCAATCTTGCACATCATGTTTTATGAATGCTAATATTATAAAAATATATATATATATAACATAATATAACTAAAAATTTGAAGTAAAGCAATTCCTTTCTATACTAGCAGATCGCCCAGCGTAGCCTGGTTATAAAATAAATTGATTTAAATAACATGAAGCTGATAAAATAAAACAATTTTTGCTTTTGTTCATAATAATAATAATTTTGCCCTATCATAAAATACACGTAAATATTATATTTTAATTCATGCAGATTTCTTATTTCTTACTATAGAATCAATTCTCTATTGATTATCATCCAATATATAGCAACGATTTCAAAAGCTATAAAAAAATGTATGTCTTGGATACCATCTGCTAGAATCAAAACCAGAACGTTTAACACTCCAGCCTTAGTCGTTCTTTATCTCTCCAGCTTCGTTATCGTATGAGCTACTGACAGATGGATATGAAAGGTTAAACATTTAGTGACTTTGAACTATGAATGTTTTATTTTGTGCATGCACAAAAGTAACAGCAGAAGTAATGTTTTTCTGCCAAGGTCAACTGTTTCGTTTTCAATTTTGACCCCTTAGCAGCAATCTTTGCAGGCTAAAAACCAAATCGAAAGTGTGCTACAGGTCCAAATACCCTATATATCAAATGTCAACTCTGTAGTTGATAATAATAATAATAATAATAATAATAATAATAATAATAATAATAATAATAATAATGATAATAATGATAATAATAATAAAATTGGTAGATATATTGAATAATAAAGAGTATTATGAGAGGACTGAAAATAAATTGAATGACTAATTATGACAACGATTTACGACAAGTATTTAATTTGAAGATGAAAATGTTGCAGTTCGCAGGGAAGCAATAAGGAAAATAAATTAATATCATTTTCTTTACTCTTTAGAAACTGTCATCATTCAAAGAGGAATTGGTAGAGATTTTTCGAACCCACATTGACAAGGTCATTAGCGAGGCTTGCTGTTAGTTTGTTTGTAAATAAACAAGCAGCTCGGGCACTATAAAAGCGGTGGGCGAGTGTCTATTTAAATTGGACATTTGATGAGATCATTTGTGAGCAGTGATCCGATGGGCCGGAGGTCAGAACTGTCAACTATCAATGTGATAACTGTTGGTTCAATCCCTGGCTAGGGAAAGGTGCTGGTCTAGCCGCACTAATAAGCTGTGATACAGCGAATCAGTATTGTATGTGGATGGTGGATGACTATATATATATATATATATATATATATATATATATTTTTTTTTTTTTTTTTTCTAAAAAAATCGAAGAACTACAAAAACGGGAGTGGTGCCATTAAACGAGCAACCTTTTTGTGCCCCAGAATTTATTTTTCTACATAGTCATCACCATTTTCAATATACTTTTGCCAAGAATTCAATGACATATCTCTACTTCTGACGCATGTCCATGAGAGGGGTTGCTTTCTTAGAGTCTCACACCGTCAATATCTGTAACAGAGAGATGAAACTTTCAGGTCATGAATGCATGAGTTCAGTCATCATAGCAATACAATTTGCAATCCCCTATGATCCATTCGGGCGGAATAAAGATTGGAGGCATTACTTTTGGAACGCCCTTCGTATTTTGTTTAATAAGAACAAACATGTTTCTATTTTAATTTTTAAAATAAACGAGAAAAAAAAATGAAAGATGAATGAAGCGAAAGGAAGCAACATTCAAAAAGTGGATTCCGAGAATAGTTTTTAAAATGAATCGATTGTTGCTGGCTGTTTGGTATTTGCGATTGCTAATGTCTTTCAGCGTTTCGCTTGCTTGTTTACTACCGAATTCTGGTAGTCTCGATGGTCTAAAGTTAGAAGCAAGACATTGGAATATTCTTCAACCATTGTAAATTCGAATTTCATTTTATACACACCAAAACTATCTTACATATGGAATATATATTCTGTACATTCTCTCTCTCTCTCTCTCTCCCTCTCTCTCTCTCTCTCTCTCTCTCTCTCTCTCTCTATATATATATATATATATATATATATATATATATATATATATATATATATATATATATATATATATATAGTAATTTATAAAATATATATGGCGATTAAGCTACACTGAATATTCGGCGTTTCATCCAATATATTTTATAAATTACTAACTAGCTCTACCTACGTATTGAGCACTTTTGAAGTAAATACTTAAAGTTTACACATAAATCTATACTTTCGTATATTAATTTTATGTGAGTAAATGAAGTAGTTATATATATATATATATATATATATATATATATATATATATATATATATATATATATATATATATTTAAATAAAATGGGTTAAGAAATTCCAACGAAAGAAAGATGTATATTTAAATAAGGGAGTAGTCACCAACAATGTGTATCTGTTAACATTATTTTATTATTCTGTGTCTTGGTTTTTCATTGAGAATTATGTTTGGATCATTGTAATAATGTTTTTAAGTCATTGAAATCGTTTTTACGCGCGTTTCAGACGTTCTGTGAAGCGTCCTCGTCAGAAATTATTTTCAAATGTGTTGGAGATGTAAAAATGGCGATTTTCGTAGTTCATTTGAAGTGTTTCCAAGGGGTGGAGGCTTGTAAGTGTTTATTATTCATTGGTATGTTCAATTTTTATTACTCTTTTATTGGACTTGTCCAGGCCGCTGACCTGGTTGTAGTCACTCTCTCTTTCTGTTAGTGTTTTTTTTCTTTTTCTTTAGGGTGGGGTAGGGTGTGTGTGTGTGTGTGTGTGTGTGTGTGTGTGTGTGTGTGTGTGTGTGTGTGTGTGTGTGTGTGTGTGTGTGTGTGGGTTTTTTGCTTTTATTAGTTTGAGAATGTATATACTGTTTTATAGTATTATGAGGTTATTTTTTCCTTAGGAAGGTGACTGTGATCCAAGGTCGTTACTAATGTGTATGTGTGAGGAGGGGGTGACCAGCTCTTCTTAAATAAGGGTAGGGGTGCTTTCATTCTATTTTGATATTTATTTTTTGGATTCTTGGATTTTAGTATTGTGATTTTTCGTTTTAGTCTTTTCGGGTATTCCTTATATTATGGGTGTTTAGAAAGAGGAGTGTATTTAAAATATGTATAGGGGATTTTGTAATGTTTCTATTTATTTGTCTCCCCATGTGGGTATGGCCAGACCCAGGATCGGTTCCTAGTGTGAGGGAGATTTTGTTCCCCAGAGGGGGGGGGCAATTGGAGGGGGTATAGGTATGGAAGGGGGATGATAGAAGGGATGATAGTTGTTTCAGCCATGAGGGGGTTCTCCTCCACTGACTGAGGAGGGGAGCGAGGTGTTGGAACAGATATTATACTATGGTTCTAGGTGTTTCCTAGTGTTGTTGGTTTCGAGGTTAAGTAGGGTTGGTATTGTTCAGTGTGTTGTATTAGAGATAGGGGTGTTATGTCTGTGTGTGGTTGTATGCGTGCACGTGTGTGTGTTTTGATGTGTCGGTTCTGATTTATGTGTGGGTGTGTATATATGTATGTGTATGGATGTGCATGCGAGTGTATCTTGCATTTCATGTTTTTGTGAGATGATATTAGGCTCTGTTCAGTTCAGGAGTGAATCTGGTGATGAAGTTTTTTTCCTGTGCAAGTAAATAAAAATAATTGTCTGTTTGTAAGATTGGCATTATTTTGAAGCTGTTTCCACTGCATGTGTGTACGTGTTTTGAAACATAGAGGTGTCTGTTATCTGCAATTTTGATGTTGCTCTTATGTAAGGCCAGTCTATTGCTGAAATTTTTGGTGGCGCCTATGTAGGATTTGTTGCATGTTGTGCATCTTAGTGCATATACTACATTGCTGGAGGTGCAATTTAGATCCTTTTTTATTTTGAATTTTTGTGTTGGGTTTTTGAATGTGTATGTGTTACCTTCTATTATTATGTCACATACTCCACATCGCGGTTTGTTGCATTTTGTAACCCCTTTTGTAGTACTACAAATAAATAAATCAGAACCGACACATTAAAACACACACACGTGCACGCATACAACCACACACAGACATAACACCCCTATTTTGAAATTTGAAAATAATTTCTGACGAGGACGCTTCACAGAACGTCTGAAACGCGCGTAAAAACGATTTCAATGACTTAAAAACATTATTACAATGATCCAAACATAATTCTCAATGAAAAACCAAGACACGGAATAATAAAATAATGTTAACAAATACACATTGTTGGTGACTACTCCCTTATATATATATATATATGTTACCTCACCCCACACATTCGCATGCACAATTCAGTTTGACTCCGTCTTTTTTTGCTACCCCCTTTCTGGATTTCATACTTCTCTCTAAAACTTTCTTTGGACGAAATTTACGTCAAGCACTCCAAATTTTAAGTGAACTTTATTTATAAAACTCAGACATTTGTAATTACACATGGTTCAAATTATAGTTACGCATGATTCAAACAACATATTTCCTCCATCTCACCTGAAAATTAAACCAGTTTAATAGTATTAAACCAGTAATGACAACGCGGTATATGCACAGGGAATAAAATAAAGATTTAAAAATGTTAAACTCAAAATTATCCATTCTTTTGCCCTTGTTAGGAGGCAAGCAAGAAAGGGGGCATACTATACCCCCACCTGCTACACACAAACCTCTACTATTTTTGTTAATGAATTTCTTTTCATATCTTATCCATTAATCGACATATTTTCAGGCTATAAAAAAATATTCAGTTTTTGCTTGGAGTTACGGTTTCTTTTCATTTTTCAAACGGTGTTTAACCGGAACTAGAATTAAAATTAACAACAGTTATAGTCTGCTAACTTAGAATGAGAGCTTTATGCTAACCTTTTAACGTAAATGTGATATTGTGGTGATTAATCCCTATTAATCCTTAATTGTTCATCAAAAGGATACCATAATGCTTAGTTCGCTGCACCTTATCATAACAAAGGTTTATATAAAAATTCAGTCAGATCGGCTATGTATTTTCTGAGAAAATGTGCAATGCACAAACAGACAGACTAAGAGTAATATGATATAGATTCTCCTGAAATGTTAAGAAAAATATTTAAAAAAAAAAAAACTCACATATTTATTGTTTTATTGCTTTCCTCCTTCCCCCCTCCTCCTGCTCTCTTTAGGCTTATATACTCAAACAAAAAAAAGGTAATTTTTCTTTCTCGTCTTCTTTACTCTCTCTCTTCTCTATAGTTATAAGTCCAGAATCTCAGTATGTACATTTTACATAGACCGAAAACAGTCTGAAAAAGGAGGGGGAGGATCAATAATTTTTTTTTTTTTTTTTACTCTGACGCGTAATCAAATGCAAGGGACTCTGAGAGAAATATATATGAGGTTACCGTCAACGCTGATGGGTAGAAAAACAACATTTCATCGTCAAAAGCAATCTACTTAGTAACAAGCAATATGGATTTTGCCCTGCAAGATCAATATCAGACTAGCTAACTGTTTTTTTTCCTTCTTTGCTAGGTATTCAACATGATGATGTATAGTTTTGCAAGTTTGTTTCCACACACGGCATTTCCTTTTTTTTCTTTTTCGCTCTCCTATCTTTTCCACCATGAACATTTTTTTTTCTTTTAATAACACGATAAGATGGCACTTTTTTTTGTTCAACCATATTTTACGACTGGGCAACGCCAGGTGTCCCCACTAGTATATATATATATATATATATATATATATATATATATATATATATATATATATATATATATATATATATAAAAGAGGTGCCTTTAATATGTTTCCAGACTTCTTTCATATGGGCAATTTTATTAATAGTACACACATGAAACTCTAGTCCCCTTCAAAGTAATCTCCTCTGACTGCAGTGCACTTGTTGTACTGTTTCAACAACTTCTGGAAGTCTCCATGGAAATTTTCTTGTGTGAGCATGTCAATGACCCCTGTCACAACCTTTTTCATCTCCTCAATTGTCTTATAATGGCAGTTTCTAAGGTTTTTCTTGAGCTTAGAAATCAAAAGTCACACGGACCAAGGTCTGCACTATAGAGACGGTGAGGAATTGTCTTGATTTCCATCTTGATCAAATAGTTTGTGACAAGGATGCAGTTGTGGACTGATGCATTGTCCTGGTGGAAATACCACTGACCCGATTTGAAGAGTGATGGCATCTTCCTAAATTCCTGTAAAACCTCAACATAGCATTCCTTGTTGACTGTCTGTCCGGTAGGAACCCAGTGCACGTAGATCATGCCCGTGCTGTCAAAAAAAGGGATCATCATAAGTTTCTGGTTGATTTTCTCTTTCTAGCCTTCTTGGGTCTGGGGGAGTCGGCATGTTTCCACTGGAAACTTTGTCTTTTGATCTCTGGGTCATAGCAGTAGATCTAGCTTTTATTGCAGGTCACCAGCGCATCAAGAACTGCAGGATCTGAATTGATCAACTCAACCATCTGTCATGACAACGTTGTTCTTTCTGATCTCTGAGCATCCTTGGGACAAACTTTGTGCAAATCTTCTGCATTTTCTGCTCCTCCCGAATAATTGTGCATACAGTTTCTACACTGACATCAAACTGTATGCTTAATGTCTCTATAGACACACGACGGTCCTCATCCATGAAATTCTTTATTTGGCCAATCAACTCTGGAGTACTGACTTCCTTACTCCTCCAACACCTCTCATCATCCCTCACAGATTCGTTGCCTTCTTTGAATTTAGTATGCCACACAAAAGTTGATGCTCGATTCATACAAGATGGTCCAAAAACCGACAGAAGTATTCCATACGTTTCTGTGACATTTTTCAAAGTTTAAAACAGACTTTTATTGCATATCGTTCTTCTAAAGTGTCCTCCATCTCCAGATTGCATACTTGAAATTCACCAGCTGTAACAATCAATCTTTAGTAGGGTGTATTTCAAATCCTGCTGTAGCTATTCATTTGAACTTGAAATCATTAAAAATTAGCCAGTCATCTCATAAGATATATAGAAATAACATACTGAATTTTCAAAAGTTTATGACAATTTTAAATGCCTGTGCAAAAATAGTCTGGAAACTTATTTAAGGCATTTCGTATATATATATATATATATATATATATATATATATATATATATATATATATATATATATATATATATATATATGTGTGTGCTTCTTATAAAAGGTACTAGGAAAGAATAACTGATCGCTATTGCAGGGAAACATTCATATATACATAATAGCTCTTCCCTTGTACATTGCGGGCATATATTTATACATACATAATAGATATGAAAGCCAACACTCACTATAATTACGTTAGGCAATGAGCAACTTCCACCCTTGTACACTGTTGTTACAGAGTTAAATAAAGAAACAAAACATAAAGCACACTTTCTATATCTGCATTCTTTTTTGTGTGTGTTTTCTTTTTTCGACACTGTTCGGCAACCAATCAGATCCATCCATGTCCACATTGGCGGCCATATTTAAACTGTGACCTAAGCATATCATTGACTGACTTTCCTAAGTGTATTTTCAATGCAGATGAGCCAGTGAAGCGAGATGCCATAAAAAATACTGAGAATTTAAATATTAATATATAGATTTATTATCATGGTTATGGACTCTCCAGCTGAGAATGTCTGTTGAGCGTTTGATCACGAGATGTCGCTCACAGAGGAAATTGATTACAGTGGACCAAGAAGAAGACCCACAGTGGGAGAATCAGGTCAGTACAGATGCACATTGTACCACATATCAGAAATCTCGAGAATACGTCCTTGACAATCAGTGCTGTCGGACCGAGGTATGGTTCTGCCCAGTTCTAGGAGATCCACACTCCCAGGTTTTACCTTCTCTCTAAGAAGACATTTATTGTTAATCACCTCAGGCGTCTCTACCGAGGAATGCCAACAAGGTGCTCAGGCATTGTTTTGTGGCCAGGATGCACTTCATCTAGTGCGCTGACTTTTCAACCCACCCCAAAATGACGTTATGTTAAACCTCCTGCAGAGAAGGTAAATAATACATATTTCATTTTCCCTTTGACTTGGAGCAAAGTGCAGTATCTGTTCTAATACTATAAGTCATTGTTTCTATTCTCGGTCAGTGAAGGAGAAATTCTTAAAACTGAAGCAATTTTTATTTTTGTTCCAATCCAGAATATCTCCTTTTTCAGGAGAGCTGGAGTTTCTCCACATTAAAAACCGACCTTGTGTCTAACTATGCCCTCGTAGGGAGGCAATAAATAGGGGCTAGCTGTATTAACAAGCTTATAGTGTCTAATCTATTCCACTATTTCACCCGCAACTATATGTCTGACATATTTATATGGTGACTGTCTACTGCTTTTCGAATATGACCACTTTTTGAGTACTAATATGATACTAATGTAAAACCTCCCGAAGACGTGAACATGTCTTTTTAGACCTGCTACACTTTTACAGAGCCCACCATAGATGTGACGGCTTTCGTGATGATTTGATGGGATGACATAACAGAAACCACATTTTGTTTGCGCTTGACTCGCCTGCACATTTCATCGGTGATGATTTGCCGAGCCGGCACGTGACATGGTTACAATATTTCAAGCTTAACATTTTTTTTTTTTTTTTTTTTTTTACAAAGGCATCACTACTTATCAAGGCTGAGAGGCCACTCGAGGATAAGGATTAAAGAGTGTACAGTAGGCAATTGGGCAACAAAAGAGGGAAAAAAACAAAAAAAGTTTATCTATTTTTCTGCGCTTTTTATTTTATTATTTGATTTAAAACAGAGTTAATCAACATTTCTTAAGGCTTTTTTCTCTCATATATTTTAATAGTATAAAATAAATTTTGATTATTTTGATTATTCTGACCACTGTTCTCATCTTGGATGTAACCTTCGACCTTGGTCAGGTGTGGCTTTCGTCAAGCTGAAGCCGCTATCAATAATTTTCCCCACTCTTTATCTGTGCCTAAACCTAAACGTAGATTCTATGAACAAAGTTTATTTCCTAGAATTTCATGCCTGTGGAACTCTGTTCCGTTTTTCTGCTTTCAACTGACTACAATATGGTCGTCTTCAAGTCCAACATAAACAAGTTCTTGATGAGCCGTTCCCCATAAGTAATCCAATTTACCAAATTTTCACTACTAACGATTATGACATTTTCCAATTGACTACTGTATACTCATTAACCATTATCCTCGAGTGGTCTCCAGGCCTTGATAAGTGGTGACTCCTTTGCAAAAAAAAAAGTAATCGTTAGTAATGGAAATTCGGTAAATTTGTTAACTTATATGGAAAGCTTTAGTTACCATATCCTCGACGACCAGACAGTTCAAAGAGGTTTATGATGCAGTATGAACGTCTTTTTTTTATGTTGGCTTAGTGACTGAAAGTTGATAAGCATCCGTGGAAAACGCTCGTGAGGAGTGACAAATGTCAAAACATTTTTTGTGTTGCACCATTTAAAGAATGACATAGAAATATAATGATGATAATGATGAGATGAAGACCATGAAGAACATTTTTTAACGGGTATTTATCCAAAACGTGAGAAAGGTGCATATATACATTCATACATACATACATACATACATATATATATATATATATATATATATATATATTTTTTTTTTTTTTTTCATTTTTCTTAAACTTTTTCTTCTAGGGGATGGGACATCCAACCAGATGTCTGACATTTACCCCTATTTTAGTGAGTCCAACCAAGAGATCTTTTCAGGATTCTAGCCGTCCCTTTCAGTGCAATCGTTTGTATTTCACTTGCACTTTGTTCACCGGGTATGCTTGCTATGTACTTTTTAAAGTTCTTTTTCATAAGCCCAGTTGCTCCTATGATGACTGGTATAATTGAAACGTCTTTTAATTTCCAATTTCGTTTCATATCATACATAAGTCCTTGATACTTTGTAATCTTTTCCCTCTCAACTTTGTTAAGCCCTGTATCATTGGGTACACTGACCTCTATTACGGTCGCTTTTTTGTTTGCTCTGTCCCAAATCACTATATCTGGTCTAACAGCTGCATTTTCAAGATATGTAGCAGTAGGGATTATGTAGTCATAGTGAATAGTGTACTTGTCATTCCCAACTGTTCGTTCGGGTATATGTTCCCAGGAGTTTTTACTACACTGAATGTTGAGTTTCTTACATATCTTCCAGTGAAGGTATTTGCAAACTCCGTTATGGCGATCTGTATAATAACCGTCTCCAAGTAGGACTTTGCAACCAGAAATCAGGTGGCCCACACTCTCAACCTCAGTGCTACAGAACCTGCATTTATTATTGTTGCTTAGACCACACATCTTTTTGAAGGCGTTTGTCATGAGGCCCTGGTCTTGTGCAGCCAATATCAACCTCTCTTGGTCATAATGGAGGGATCCTCTTTTGAGCCAGTCCAGGGAACCATCCCTATCAATATATTCTTGGGATTGTTCAATCGGTAGGTATTTTGCCCGTTTATGGTTGGTCCATTCTTCTGTTTTAACACTATGGAACTGGCTAGTGTATCTTTTCCGACTTTTCTGGGCTATGTCAGTGGCAGGCTTGTTTGGGTTCTCAGTATCATTTGTAAGGCAATCTTTTCCAAAATGAGTGGCAAGTTGTGTTATAGATGTTGTGCTACTTGCTCGATTCTGATAATGGTCTTTAATTTTCATAAGCTTGGGGTTACAGGAACTTATTATGTACTGACCTATGCTGACGATTGTGGCTCTGTGTTGATGATTGACTTCCGAGAGCCCCATACCTCCTTCTCGCCTGGGTAGGTACAAACGAGGCATGCACTGATTTCGATAAATAACTCGGTACAAGGTTAGCATTTTCCTTGTCTTTGTGTCAAGCCAATTAATGTCTTTCTGAGGCCAGTCAATAATGCCAAAACTATATGTTAGTACTGGCATGGCAAGTTGGTTAATTGCCGTAATTTTGTTCTTGTTTGTGATTTCAGTTTTGCAGATTTTTCTTACCCGGCGTAAATATTCTTGGCTTAGTTTCTCTCTCATCTTTGAATGCTGGATGGACTCATTTTCATCAATGCCGAGGTACAATTTATATTACCGAATTATTATTTCTTATACACACACACACACACACACACACACACACACACACACACACACACACACACACACACATATATATACATATAATATATATTACCGAATTATTATTTCTTATATCCACACGCACACACACACACATATATATACATATATATATATATATATATTACCGAATTATTATTCCTTATATCCACACACACACGCATATATATATATATATATATATATATATATATAGCTAGCTAGCTAGCTAGCTAGATAGATAGATAGATAGATAGATAGATATGGAGGCATATTAGAAGGCTATAGCAATGCAGAGATTCGGCTGTTATATTGGCGTAATGTATGAACAAAATTAGGCAAACGAAAGGTCTTAATTGTTTTGTTATTTTTTAACTACGTATATCTATTTATTTTTCTACGTATATCTATTTATTTTTCAAGATAATCATGATACAAATCAGTAAAAACATTTAAATATTGTAAAGCATTTTAGCTGTACGATATTTAAATTTTTTTCAGGGACATTCTTTGATTCAATTTCCTTTGAAAATGAGATAATATTCTCGAAATATTAAGACCTCCACCATCCCAGTTATATCAAACAGTAAATTCATATTTACTTAGTTGTATTGTGATTATCTTATATATATTATATATTATAAGTATTATTATATTATAAGTATTATTATTATATTATATGGGACTAAATGTATAGTAATGATTTAAAAAGTAAAAAAAAATGAATTGTGCGCCAAAACGTTTAGCTTACGATTTACTTTTTCCTTTGACATTAATGCCTGAGTTATGAAGACGTGTTTGTTGCAAGGCTAAAAGTTAAAAGATGAACCAATAGCTATTACGTTATGCATGCATAATGGTAATGCTGGCCTTCACCTGGCAAAGAGCATTGTTTTAATTTTCACACTTTTGCACCGAATTCCCCCGCTAAAACCCATATATAAAGTTTCGCATGGGTCTGAATACATATATGAAGTTTTATGTCTGTAGATTAAAGATGACAGGAGTTTGGTAGGCAAAATTTTTAAACAAATATACGCATACATAAATATATATAGAAAGAGGTTTGTGTTTACTATAACCTTTTTACGTAAATATTACACAAGTATAAATCATGTAGATTGAATAAGAATTAATGAATATTCAATACCACTAAAGAAACAAGTCACTTTATTATCGATCAAGAACATAAAATCTCGATTATATATATATATATATATATATATATATATATATATATATATATATATAAGGTGTCCCAAAAGAAGCTGAATTGATAAAATATAAGATAGAACAATAGAAGTATCAAACTAGCGAAAAAAGATTTCAGAGCATCTAGATTAACTCTACTAAAGTCATCATGAGTCGTTACACCATCAAGGAGTGGATATTTATCATAGAGAGGTTCTTTCAGTTGAATTTAAATTTCAAATCCGCCAGCTTATTTTGGGACACCCTGTATATATATACTGGAAGACGACCTACTGTTGTCCGGGATCAGAGAAGAATCAACAAATGTTCAACATTACTAAAGTGACAACAAGAAGAGAAAACAAGCAAGGACATTAATCACGAACATACATACATACATACATACATACATACATACATACATATATATATATATATATATATATATATATATATATTTAAATAAGGGGGTAGTCACCAACAATGTGTATTTTTTAACATTATTTTATTATTCCATGTCTTGGTTTTTCATTGAGAATTATGTTTGGATCATTGTAATAATGTTTTTAAATCATTGAAATCGTTTTTATGCGTTTCAGACGTTCTGTGAAGCGTCCTCGTCAGAAATTATTTTCAAATGTGTTGGAGATGTAAAAATGGCATTTTCGTAGTTCATTTGAAGTGTTTCCAAGGGGTGGAGGCATGAAAGTGTCTATTATTCATTGGCATGGTCAATTTTTATTACTCTTTTATTGGGCTTGTCGGGGGGGGGGGGCGCTGACCTCGGCTGTAGTCACTCTCGCTTGGTGTTTCTCTCTCTCACTCTCTCTTTCTGCTTGTGTTTTTTCCCCTTTTCCTTTAGCATAGGGTGCGTGTGTGTGTGTGTGTGTGTGTGTGTGTGTGTGTGTGTGTGTGTGTGTGTGTGTGTGTGTGCGTGTGTGTGTGTGTGTGTTTTCTTTTATTGGTTTGAGAATGTGTGTACTGCTTTATAGTATTATGAGATTATTTGCTTCCCTAGGAAAGTGACTGTGATACAAGGCCGTTACTAATGTGTATGTGTGAGGAGGGGGGGACCAGCTCTTCTGAAATAAGGGTAGGGGTGCTTTCATTCTATTTTGATATTTATTTTTTGGATTCTTGGATTTTAGTATTGTGATTTTTCGTTTCAGTCTTTTCGGGTGTTCTTTATATTATGTTTGTTTGGATAGAGGGGTGTATTTAAAAATATGTGTAGGGGATTTTTCAATGTTTCTATTTATTTGTCTCCCCATGTGGGTATGGCCAGACCCAGGATCGGTTCCTAGTGTGGGGAAGATCTTGTTCCCCAGAGGGGGGGCAATTGGAGGGGGTATAGGTATAGGAGGGGGATGATAGAAGGGATGATAGTTGTCTCAGTCATGAGGGGGTTCTCTCCCACTGACTGAGGAGGGAGCGAGGTGTTGGAACAGATATTATACTATGGTTCTAGGTGTTTCCTAGTGTTGTTGGTTTTGAGGTTAAGTAGGGTTGATATTGTTAAGTGTGTTGTATTAGAGATAGGGGTGTTATATCTGTGTGTGGTTGTATGCGCGCACGTGTGTGTGTTTTAATGTGTCGTTTCTGATTTATGTGTGGCTGTGTATATGTATATGTATATGGATGTGCATGCGAGTGTGTCTTGCATTTCATGTTTTTGTGTGTTGATATTAAGCTCTGTTCAGTTCAGGAGTGAATCTGGTGATGAAGTTTTTTTCCTGTACAAGTAAATAAAAATAATTGTCTGTTTGGAAGATTGGCATTATTTTGAAGCTGTTTCCACTGCATGTGTGTACGTGTTTTGAAACATAGAGGTGTCTGTTATCTGCAATTTTGATGTTGCTCTTATGTAAGGCCAGTTTATTGCTGAAATTTTTGGTGGCGCCTATGTAGGATTTGTTGCATGCTGTGCATCTTAGTGCATATACTACATTTTTGGAGGTGCAATTTAGATCCTTTTTTATCTTGAATGTTTGTGCTGGGTTTTTGAATGTGTATGTGTTACCTTCTATTATTATGTCACATACTCCACATCGCGGTTTGTTGCATTTTTTAACCCCTTTTGTAGTGTGTGGGACGAGTTTTGAGGAAGTTAGGATGTGTTTTAAGTTTTTGGGTTGGCGTTTGCTTTTTATTATTTTTGTTGTTTTAAGTATGTTGTTTAGTTTGTCGTTCTGATTGAGGGGGATAAGGTTTTTGTTATCTGTGTGAATAGTTCTGGGTTGTTTGTGTTGTGTGTAGAGACGTATGCTAAAATTTGTTCTTTGTTGTGTTCTTTTGGGGTTCTTAGTTGGTCTATTGGAATTTTTTCAGCCAGTTCAATACCTTTCTGTATTAGTGGTATATATATATATATATATATATATATATATATATATATATATATATATATATATATATATATATGCAAACTACATACTAGCAGAAGACTAGCAGTTGTCCGGGATTTAATAACAATCAACATATGTTCATCACCATTTAAAAGACAAGTTATTTTATTATCGACTCATAACATTAAATCACGATTATATATATATATATATATATATATATATATATATATATATATATATATAGTGCCGGCAAAAAGAAAATCCGCACTTGTAATTTTTTCAAAAACTGCAAATTTAAGCCAAATTTAATGTAACTGTTTAAACAAACTATACCTCATTTGATTCGCCTTGCATTCCTCTATAATTTTACCTGTCCATATTTGACTTTTAATTGAAATATTCTAGTGTTCACGTCAGTTCAAAAAAAGTATCTTCAAACTGAGGAGGAAAAAACAAAGTCCGCAGCAACAAAATCGCTTTAAACCAGCTTAAATTATCGCCCCTAAATCGGTTTAAAATATCCACCAACAGGCAACAAAGCATCTCTAATCGTAATTTTTGTTGTTCCAGGTTATACAACGTAACATTTAGTCCATATGCCACGACTTTCTCTTAGTGATCGTCAGGAGCTCATTAATCTCCACCTTTCTGGTTTATCTAATCGAGAAATCGGTCGCAGATTGAAATGTGATGAGAAAACAGTACGAAAGACTGTGTAAAAGCACCCAGACACTGGCAGTGTTCGTGATGTCCCTAAATCTGGTCGTACTAGAGTTACTTCTAACAGGGAAGACAATGCTATCAAGATCCACAGCCTAAGAAACAGATGTGAAACGGCTCCCCAAATCCAACAACAGTGCAATTTTGTTAAAAAGTGCTCTCTTTCTATTGTCAAGAACAGATCAAAGGAATTTAATTTGCGAGAATATGTTGCAAGACGCAAGCCAATGATTTCTGTAAAGAACAGAAAGCGCCATCTAGACTTCATCAGATGCAATGAAGATCATGACTCTTCATCTTGGTCAAAAGTGCTTTTTAGCGATGAAAGCAAATTCAATAGGCTAGGCAGTGATGGTAGGCAGTACGTTCGTCAGAGGAAAGATAAAGAATTTAATCATAGTTGCTCAGTTTCAACACTGCAAGGTGGTGGAAGTTCAGTCTTGGTGTGGAGCATTATAAGTACCAATGGTCCAGAGCCTATAGTTCGCATGCAAGGTCGAATTAATTCGACCAAGTACATAAATATATTAACGGAGCATTTTCTACCCTACTTTGGTCGTAATTTGGATGATAATCACATCTTCATGAAGAATAATGCTACCATTCACACAGCTGGCAATATCAAGAGGTTCCTAGAAGAGCATGATATTACGTGTTTGGATTGGCCTGCAAATTCTCCAGACCTCAATCCTATCAAAAACGTATGGCATTACATCAAGCAACAGCTACACAATGATAAAATTTCAAATTTGGAAGAACTTTGGACAAAAATTAAAGAATAGTGAGATGCCCTTTCCTCGGCGTATTGCTGCAGTCTAATTCAAGGAATTCCCAAAAGATTGCAGGCTGTCAAATTGCAGAAGGGCTATGCTACTAAATATTAACTAGTTCATTATGTTTCTGTTGTATTTGTGCTGCATTAATGTCCTAAAGTTACATTTAAATAACAATTTTCCATTGTGCAGACTTTCCGTTTGCCTTCTCAATTTGAAGTTATTTTTTTAAATTGACGTGAACACTAAAATATTTCAATTAAAAGTAAAACATCAGGAAAAATTATAGAATAAAAGGCGAATCAAATGAGGTATAATTTGTTTAAACAGTTACATTAAATTTAGCTTAAATTTGCAGTTTTTGAAAAAATTACAAGTGCGGACTTTCTTTTTGCCGCCTGTGTATGTGTATATATATATATATATACATATATATATATATATATATATATATATATATATATATACACAAACATACATATATACATATATATATATATATATATACATATATATATATATATTTGCAGAAGATTTGCCGTTGCCCAGGATTCAATATGAATCAACAGAAATTCTACACCTTTAAAATAAAATAGCCAACAAGTCATTTTATTTTCAACCAAAAACATTAAAGCACTATTATATATATATATATATATATACATATATATATATATATATATATATATATATATATATATATATACTAGCAGAAGACCTACCATTGTCCGCGATTGAATAAGAATCAGCAAATGGTTTACACTACTAAAGAGACAACAACTCAATTTATTATCATCCAAGAACAGAAAACTGACTATATATTGTGTTCAAACAATAATTTTCCTTGAAAATTGACCCATCTTCTAAAAATGACTCCATTTTTCTTAACATTTAGGTAGCTTTGGTTGGAAGAGAAATTAGTTCATATACGTGTCGAGAGTACGTTAAATAAATATGTGTTTACATTACACGTTTCAGGATAGGTAAATTATTTGTAATGTGTGTTGTACATAAACCGTCTTAGAAAAGGTAAAATCATATAAAATACGTACTGCAAATTTCCTGTACTAAGGAAGGTACAATTATTTCACATGTTGTGTTCTTGGGCAGGTAAAATATTCTTTTGCTCGAGATAGCAAATGATACATAGACATAAAAAAATTCCTCTACGACACAGACTGACGATCTGCTAATTCCAAGTTCGAATCCAGTTCGTTCCACAAAATTCACTTTCATTTAGGATGTTGGCAACCTTCATGTGGTCTCTCCCATAATTCCCCAATGTCTTTCTAGAAAGAATTCCGACTAGAAAAATATCGGGGGAACCAATGCCAACAATACAATCTTCGGATTCATAGTATGTCATGATAATTCGTGGCAACTACACCATGAATAGGCACACTAATAGAGATCGCGTTGGCGGAGCATCTGGAATGCGAAATTAGCCAAATGACTATTTGCTATTTATCTATACATAATTATGATAATTGTAACCTTTTAGTGCAGTTTGCAAAACAAATGCATCTGCTGCACACGGAGAACAAATCTAAGTGTGCATGCAACGTATATTTTATTAAGTGAGAAAAGGTGCATCAGTGGTTTAATGGATACCATTGCATATTATGGAATTGCTTTATGGTCTTGTTTACTAGCCTTTCAACGAGGACAGTTTTAGGTAGGAGGTCAATTTTAAATGTGGGGAATATCTAGCTCCCAAAAAAGGGATACTATGGATTAAGACAAAAATGAAAATTACTCCCGTCTATAAATCTGCTTGTCCTTAATTCACAGTAGTTCCTTATGTCTCAGTAGAAATGTCCCTTGTTTGGGATGAATAAAGGTGAAAAAAAAAAGAGAAAAGAAAAACAGAAACATTTTTCCTTCACTGACCGAGGACAGAAAAGTAGTGTCAAAACAGATACCACACTTTGCTCTTATCAAAAAGGCCAATGGATGTCGAGTTTAAAACTAACCGAATCTATTTTGTTAAAATATTCACTAATATTGCACAATCACGTTGATGCATATGTTCTCGTTAGATCACCAAAGTTAAGCAACGTTGAGCCTGGCCAGTACTAGATAAGTGACCAGTTGGAAATAATAGGCGCTGTATGTAGGAGGATGTCGATATTTCCGGCATATTCTGAATCCCACCTGGCCCCCAGCAATCTCGACCCTGTCCTCCAGTTGGATCAGACTGGGTGAGATGAGAGAGTGAGGCTGACTCTGCGCAAACCAGTTTCACTTTAAACTAACTCCCAGCGTGCGTATCCATCAACCCTAGGATAATCAGATGGTCTTCGTCGTTTCGAGGGATTATTATTATTATTATTATTATTATTATTATGTAATATTGTTAGGAAAGGTATGAAACTCAAATTTCCCCCAACTCTGTTCAAATAATTGGGTAGAAGTAAATATTTTCAATACATATTATGTTATGGCAAAGCATGGTTGACATGCTGTAAAAGAGACAAACACAACGAAAATGATGTTCCTGCATTTTTATTTTTTTATTTTTATTTCTTTTTTCACACGAATCACCACTTATCAAGGCCCGGAAGCCACTCGAGGATAAGGCTTAGTGGGTATACATTAGGCAATGTTATTATGGCGTAGTAAACATAAGCAGTGGGAATTTTGTAAATTGGATTACTTAGGAGGATGGTTCATCAAGAACTTGTTTACGTTGGACTTGAAGACAATCATATTGTAGTCAGCTGGAAAGCAGGCAATCGGAAGAGTGTTCGACAGGAGTGCAGTTCTAAGAAAGAAACTTTGTTCATGGAATCTGCATTTAGGCTTAGGTACAGATAAAGAATGTGGGAAATTATTGATAGTGGTTTTAGGCAGAGGAGTGTTTTTTTGTGAAAGTTTGGCGAGGGTTTTTTTTTTATGGGTTGAAATGCCGTAAAATAGACAAACTTGATTAAATAACATGAGGTATTTTGTTTGAAAAAAAACAAAAACATCACAGATGTAAAATTATTAGCCATCTTTAATTTTTTGAAAGTTCTTTTTTCTTGTTTGGAAATCGGAATTTTTATAAAACTAAAACAATTATAGATTTACTATTTACCTCTGTCCTACCTACATAGCATACGTGATAGGTTTGTTAAACAAATATCTTTGTCTGTACAACAATGTTATTTTGCTTCGAAGCTGTTTTTCGACCAGGACAATCTTGACGTCTATTCAAACAGATGTCCTCCTATTATTTATTTATTTATTTATTTATTTAAATGTTCTTGCGGTTTGCACTATGTTGGGAAACATCGTTGAAGTTACGCATCCGGGTCAAACAAAAAGTGCCCGCAAAAATTCGTAATACAAATTATTTACCATCGGATGTTTTGAATAATACATACGGTTCTTCGATCATTGAACATCTTATAAATAATCGTTCCTCTGCCTCTGATTTAAGTGTCGACTTATTCTTCTTAGTAAGTCGCACTTTCTCTAACATCTAAAGATGCGAGAAACAATTTACACTAAGACTTTTCCCCACTCTTTATCTGTGTCTAAATCCAAACGTAGATTGCATGAACAAAGCTTCTTTCTTAGAACTGCACGCCAGTGGAACTCTCTGCCGCTTGCCTGTTTCCCACCTGACTACAACTTGGACGTCTTCAAGTCCAACATAAACAAACTCCTGACAAACCGCCCCCTTAAGTAAGACACTCTATCAAAACCCCCAATACTAATGATTACTACAATACTATCTCATTGATTACTGTACACACAATAACCCTTATCCTTGAGTGGCCTTCGGGCCTTGATTAGTGGTGATCCCCATGTAAAAAAAAAAAGACTTTGCTATCTCCTCTTTGTAAACAAAGAGAAAATCTTCTTGTACTTAATGTGATTTCTTTCTATTTTTTTTCCTCTTTCTTTCTCTATAATCTGCATATATATAGGATGGCCCACTTAAAAGTACCCCGATCTTTCTAATCTTTCTCTTACTGACCAACTGGCACCACAAGACAAAATGCAATTCTTTTTCCAGCAAAATAGTTCTATATGCCACACGTCTCACAGATCACTGACACGAGTTCATGACATGTTTACGGAAGTGAGAACAATAAGCAAAGGGTTATGGCTACCATGTTCCCCGGGATTGTCATCATGTGATTTTTATTTTTTTTTAAACAAAACGTTTATGCAAATAATCCTCACAATCTAGACCAACTAAATGAGAACATGACCAACGCTATCAGGAGAATCATCAGAGAAGATCTATAGCTGTATTTGAAAACGTTGTTAAACGTGCCCACAAATGCATAGATGTTAACGGGGACGACTTCCAGCTTCTTTTATAACACGACAGCCAATTTAAACAATAAAAGAATGTTCCTCTTCTCTACTACATTTTAGGGCTACTTTATGTATATATATATATATATATATAAATATAAAGATAGTACCTGCCCTGTTTTTATGTTTTATGGAACTATTGTGTCAGAGTTTTTGAGAATAGCTCGCGTTACTTTAAAATTAATAGATTTTATACCTACAGTTTCTAGCTTAGTAATAAGGGTGATAAAACAAAATGGCGATAAAGCTAAAATATTTAAACAGTTAAATAAAGTATTTGTTCGTTATCCTGATGCTTTTGAATCGTTTAAAATTAACCAGAATATATTAATAAAAGAAATACAAAACTTTATTAGTAATGTATAAAATGTATTAAAAAATATATATATATATTTATAAATATTTTTAACCTTTATATATCTTTAATTTTCAATAAATAAGAATGTAAATATACAAAATACTAATTATAATGGGGGTGATAAGTAGTCAAATGGATTATTCCTAATCTTATACATAGAAGACTGATAAATTAAAAAATATATCCATTTTGAATTTGGAAACAGATGAATCTCACAGGTAAGAAATTCATTTTTATAACATGAATAGGTTAGATAATTTAATTAAGAATAGGAAACTAGATCTAAAATTTGTAACATTTCTTCTTCTTAAGATTAAGGGAGATAGTGTTTGATTAACACTGCTGGGGAGCCATGATGTAATATACTGTTTTGTTTTTAAATACCCGAAACAGTGTTTCATGGTAAACAACTGATGATCCCCCTAAGAGCAAGTTGATGCAGTCATTGCAGGTTATTAAATGACTTACTGACTAAATAGTTTTCTAACGAATGATAAAAAAATAATTTTTTTTATTGTATAGGTTTAAAGGGTAAAAACTTCTAAGACTATACATATATATATATATATATATATATATATATATATATATATATATATATATATATATATATATATATATATATATATAAACAGATTTTTTATGGTACAAAAGTTAATAATAGCTTTGAACAAGATATCCGGAGACATACCGAGCTGGGAAACAAATAATTCATAAATAATTCATTAAGGGGAAAGCGACAATTCGTTAATAAAAACGATTTAAGAGTAAATTTGTAAAAATTAGCGATTATAAAAAAAGGACCTAAAATAAACTTCGAGACCGATATATTGTCAAAAGAAAATATCGGCGGTTACGATTAAGAAAATAAATGTGGTAAATATAATTTTAAAAAACTGATTTTTTTTTCTCTTCTCTAACGTGGGGTTGGGAAATAGAAAATTAGACAAAAAGCAAATTAATTGTCGCTAATATCAGGGTAAATAAAAGAAAGAAAATGTATCACCCAAACCCAAGCAGATATCAATAGAATGTAGGCAGAAAATTCAATATATACAGTCACAATATGTGTATAAGAAAATCAACAATCCTATTGAGGTTAGAATGACGATTATATCTCTATAATCTGTATATATATATATATATATATATATATATATATATATATATATATTGTGTACAGAAAGTTGTTAGTTGAGACCGATCATTGGTACCGTCGGTTTCAAGCCCGATACTAAGGCCCGTTTAAGGTATCCTTATCAAGCTCTCTTCAGCCAATATTCGTCTCGTACGAATATTGGCTGAAGAGAGCTTGATAAGGATACCTTAAACGGGCCTTAGTATCGGGCTTGAAACCGACGGTACCAATGATCGGTCTCAACTAACAACTTTCTGTACACAAAATATAAGTACGCTCTTAAAATTTGGATTTTCCTTTTAATTGAGCACTCTGCTGGAATTCTTTTTCCAAAAAAAACTAATCATATATATATATATATATATATATATATATATATGTATGCAGTTAGAATAATCTATATATATAATTTGCATATATATATATATATATATATATATATATATATATATATATGCAGATTATAGAGATATAATCGTCATTCTACCCTCAATTTAGCCATGTTGAGCGAGGTTCGAAACCAGTGAGCTAACCCTTTACATTTTTTACATTTCTAATTCATTGTTTAAAATTAAATATAGCCTTTATATAGTCACGATATATATGTATATATTGGGCTTACTATGGTGTTAATAGAGCCATATTATATTTATATATTCGGTTTACTTTTAGTAATTCCTGTTTCCCTTTTTTTGTCCTCAAGTCATCACACTCCATTAGCGATGTTTCTGGGTTAGAATCTATTCTATCGAACACTTATCGTTGGTAAGTTTTTTGATCTGGAAGTAGTTTTTTTTTTTTAGCTCTTTCCATCAAGTGGCTTCCTCTCTTGTCTGGAGCGATTTATATATATATATATATATATATATATATATATATATATATATATATATATATATATATATATATATATAATTATTTCTACAACCCAAATAATGCCGCAGGCCACATCACATGGCTCATCAATCATACATATCCACACCCGGGATTTGAAACCCGAGCATCCTGCATGCGAGGCAAGCACTTTACCAACTGAGCAAACGCCCCGCACACAAGAAATTCTATTAAACAACACATATCAAGCAGACCGCGACGAAATCAAGCTGTGGAATAGACCTACTTCATCTCGACAAGGGACATGATCATCCAACCAGCTGACCCCCAAGCCGAAGTTTCACAATTACCTGGGGTGTTTGGAGGTGTAAGTTGAGCAAAAAAAAAAAAAAGCGGTCAATTTTTTAAACTTTTACCCCTATTATGACCTCTTAACATTTACTGTTTTGGGCTCGAATCAAGTTATTAAGTTAGATCCATGGCCAAGGAACCTATATCTAAAATTTCAAGTGTTTAGACCCCAAATTGTCGGAGGAGTTTGGTAGAGTTCTCAAAGGTCAACCGTTGAACTTTGACCCCTTAACAGCCAAATTTCTGGCCTAAAACCGATTACAAAGATTTTCCCAAATTTCAGTACCCTGTACATCAAATTTCGAGTCTGTAGACTTAAAATTGACAGAGTTATTGCATAGGGAAATGTACACACACACACACACACACACACACACATACATGTTCACTTTTATAGATATACTAGTATGAGTTTTGCGTAGGGAAATGTACACACACAGACACACGTTCACTTTTATAGATATATAGATTTCCACAGCCCAAAGAACGCCGCAGCCTACAAGAGCCACGCCAGCCAACGAACCGGAAGTCTAAGACGAGTTTCGCCCTCAACATGGCTCATCAGTCAGACATATCCGCACCCGGGATTTGAAACCCGAGCATCTTGCATGCAAGGCAAGCACTTTATATTTTGCTCAGTTGGTAGAGTGCTTGCCTCGCATGCAGGATGCTCGGGTTTCAAATGCCGGGTGCGGATATATCTAACTGATGATCACAAATGAGGGCGAAACTCGAGTTTTAGGCTTCTGGTTCGTTGGCTGGCGTGGCTCTTGTGGGCTGCAGCGTTCTTTGGGCTGTGGAAATAATTATATATAATCTCTCACATTCTGAATATATATATATATATATATATATATATATATATATATATATATATATATATATTTCATGATTCTTTTGGGGTACAAAATTTTATTATTGCAATCATCAAGGGAAAACTTATTATTCATGATTAAAAGTAGAACACTTTTCTTTTAAAAAAAAAAGGGGGGGGAGAGTAAAGAAAAATAAAGAGAGGACTAAGCTGATCGGTTTCGACCTCGCTTTTTCAAAGATGTATTGACAGATTTAAAAAGGAAAAATCAAAAATATGTACATTATTGAAATAAAGTTATGTCGCGTTTTGTTCATATGATGCTGGAAAGAGAGAAGCTTAGCTTGGCTTTAGATGCCTTTAAATTAACTGGCCACCTTTTTCCCCATTGCACCACATGCCCAAGATCAGCAGAGAGAGATTTGTGAAGTGAATTTTTGTGTCACATGAGTTAGGCGGTGTTCATAAATAACTCTAAAAAGAGGGATATGCCGTAAAAGAGACGTCAAACCAATGTTAGCATACCTATAGCTTGTTAGAGTTAATAAAAGTCACAAAAATAACCTGGTTTAAATTAACGTACTATTCTTCATTTACTCAGTGATGTGTTAGGTTAATTTGTGTATCACATGTGTTAGGATCCTGGATATGACCTTAAACTATATCCAGTGGTGAGGCCCCAGCTTGCGGGCTTTGGGAAGTGTAGAGCCACCCTTTAATTGCCATTGCTCCCAGATCCACTTTGACCCGGAGTGGTAGTACCTGTTAGGGTCCCAACTATGGGTTAAATAGAAACCGACTTGAAATCAACAAATATATTCTATTAAAAAAAAAAATCTTCAAAATCTTTGGATTCGGCATTAAATAACCTGAAAATGGTTGATGTGCCGTAAAACAAAACCAATCAACCAATCAACAGCATGTGTTAGTTGGAGTTCATTTTTGTTGTGTCTGCATAAGCAAATTCGAAAGGGTAGCTTTTGTCAAGACTACAAAATAGCATTATGTACAACATTCTGGTAAACAAAAATCGACATCAAAATAGTTGAGATCTTTATTTATTTCGGTTTAATTAACGCATTTGTCGTTTTGTCGATTGTGCTTGGTTGGATATGTACGCGACTCCAGTCCCAGGATATTGACCTCTACCCCAAAGCTAAAGTATACGATTGCTAATTAAAAAAGATCATTAAAATTTTTATGAATGAGCTTTTGGGCGTGGAAATGAAAATAAAATTAATTATAATCAAGAAAATTAATGACATAAAAAGAAAATATGAGGATGATTATGTTATGGCTATATTAGAAGAGTAAATAACGTTAAACATCACCAGTAATGTATAGACTCTATCTAAAACGATTGTTTTTATTAAACGCTATATAGCTGGTGCTACCACATCAAGCAGTCTGAAGATATCGGATTCCTGACTTAAATGCACCAATTATTATTTTCCCCCTTTTCTTTTGCAAAACTCAGTCATGTTCAGTCAAAAAGCAAAAGCAACCACTTTTCTCTGCAAAACAATCAAACCAAACACCATGAATAAATATTTTCAGATTAATCAACTCAAACACTTGTACCCTTCAATGTAAATACCCCTGACTAACTCGACAAGAAGCAAAATCCCACCTCTACACTGTAGAGATCCCTAGATGGCGTAAAACTACTCTAATAGTTTCTTCCCTCAAACTGCTAGACTTTGGAATTCCCTCCCGGATCCCTGATTTCCTGACTGTACTGACATGCAGAAGTTCAAATATAATGTGAACAGATATCTCGTTACTTAACTCTCTACATAGTATCTCTGTAAATTTGGTCCCAATCAGTAGTTCTTTACGTCAAAATCGAACTGCACCTTATTTGAGGTGAAATAACAGTAAGTAAAAATGTAACTTGAAGCATAATTTTTTTTCTTCCCCGAAATTATCAGATTATGCATTAAATAACCCGAAAAAGGTTTGATATGCCGTAAAACAGTTAAATCAAACCAAACACTCAGTAATACATATTTGAAAACATAAAGAATTTGAAGCATAAAATCTTTTTTCCAAAATATGCAGGATTCGGCAATAAATAACCCGGGAAGTATTTATACGCCGTAAAACAAAACAACCAAACCAAACCAAACCAAACCAAATATTATATAACAAGTTTATTATTTAGCAATGATTTTAATATTATTACAATCTATATATCTATAAAAATGAAATTGTTCGCGTGTCTGTCTGTCTGTCTGTCTGTCTGTCTGTCTGTGTACATTTCTCTACCAAATTACTCCGTCAATTTTCAGTCTACAGACTTGAGATTTGACATAAGGGTATTGAGATTTGCGAAAATCTTTTTCATCGGTTTTCGGACAGAAATTTGGCTGTCAAGGGGTCAAAGTTCAACAATTTGACCTTTGAAAAATCTACCAAACTCCTCCGCCAATTTTGAGTCTAAACACTTGAAATTTTATATGTAGATTACTTGGACATTGATCAAACGTTTTTATATGATTTGAGCCCAAATCAATAAATGTCGAGGGGTCAAAATTGGGGTGATAGTTGTAAAAAAATTTGACCTTTGCGGTCTCTACCAAATTACTCAGCCAATTTTGGGTCTAAACATTTGAAATTTTGCATAAAGTATATTCAGCCATAGGTAAAGCTTTTTAATTGGTTTTTGGCCGAAAATTTGGCTGCCAGGGGGTCAAAGTTCAAAAGATTTGACCTTTGCGGTCTCTAGCAAACTATTCAGCAAATTTTGTGTCTAAACATTTTAAATTTTACATAAAGGGTATTCAACATGCAGCAAGCTTTTTAATAGGTTTTTGAGCAAAAATTTGGCTGCTGAGAGGTAAAAATTGAAAGAGTTGACCTTTGCGCACCCTATCAAACTCCTCTGATAATTTTGGGTCTAAACACTTGAAATTTTAGATGTAGGTTACCTGAACATGAGTCAAACTTTTTAATATATATATATATATATATATATATATATATATATATATATATATATATATATATTCTGTGTGTTTGTGTTAATTTCTATGGATAACCGTTCGCGTTATAATTATTAATAGAGTAAGTTTTTTTTTTTTTTTGCTATGGATAAAAAATAATATAAAACTTATCTTTTGTAAAACAAATACATTTTTATTAACGAACTACACAGACTGGAGTTAATAAAATAAAATTAATTTTAACGTATTCTGTGGACACCTGGATTTAAAGATAATGTTCTTTACAAACCTCCGTACATTTAAAAAAAAAAAAAAGCGCTAAACATAAGGACCACCCTCTATCAATTTAAATAATAAAATCAAAACGAATTTTTTAAAGGTCGATTTTGAATTTACAATTTTTATTATCTCAATAGTCTTATATTCTTTTATATGAATATATTTTTTATTATTGGAAACCTGTTATTAAAAAAATCCGTTTAAACTTCATATTGTGTAATATTTGAATTTAATATCATTTAAAACTTTTGAAAAATAATTATTTTTTAGAATTGTCGTGGTCGTCGTGGTCGTCGTGGTCGTCGTCGTTGTCGTCGTCGTCGTTGTTGTTGTTGTTGTTGTTGTTGTTCCAATAATTATATTACCGAGAAAAAAAATTATCCAGAAAGTGTTTTCTTTTTTTTTAACATAATATTGAAATATTTGAGGTAAGTGAAATAAATAACAGGATTTTATATATATATATATATATATATATATATATATATATATATATATATATATATATATATATATATATATATATATATACACACACACACACACACACATATATATATATATATATATATATATATATATATATATATATATATAAAATCCTGTTATTTATTTCACTTACCTCAAATATCTATATAGTAATTTATAAAATATATGTGGCGATTAAGCTACACTGAATATTCCGCGTTTCATCTACTCTAGGACTCTTCAGGCTTATGCGTATAAGCCTGAAGATATATATATATATATATATATATATATATATATATATATATATATATATATATATATATATATATATATATATATATATATATATATATATATATATAAATTATTTGATCTTTTCAGCTTTAAAAAATGTTGAAACTTTTATCAACCCACATTTATTTTGCTTAGTTTTCGGACCATGAAATATAGGGGGGGGGGGTAGAACACCTAAAAAAATATTTCCGCTAATATATATAACGAAACCTACTTTTAATATTTAAGTTTATTTAATAATGATTGAATATCGAAAATTTCAGGAAAATATGATTATTAATTGATTTTTACTAGATTTTTAAAGCATGGGTGTGTGTTTTAAAACGTCGATAATGTAAACACGATTTTTGTCTCGCATTTTCATTATTTTTGTATACTGTAAAAAATTTAAAAAAAAAAAACATTAGACTGATCTGAAAGTTTCATCTTTCTGCTGAAGATATTTACGTGTGAGATTCTAAGAAAGCAACCCCCTGTCACGGACGTGCGTCAAAAGCAGAGGGTTTTTTTTCACTCTTCCATCTATTTGAAGCTTTTTCTATTAAATTGTAAAAAAGTTAACATGATAATATTAAATTAAATTACAACCTACTGATTTGCTAGTATCTTCTAAAATGAATAATAATAGCATATTTAATGTTGCATTCCTTTATATACTATTTTATATACACACATATATTTATAATGTTAGATATGTTTATATGTTTATATATTTGCATGTAAGGATTCATTACTAAACTAATTAATCGATCATTATAAATTATGGAACAAAGTACAATAGAGGTCAAAATGTGAGTTATATTTAGTTTAATTTTGTTTTATGTAAAGTGGACAAAAAGGGAAGGTGCACGCTAAAACCCTCCGTGGAAATTTTGATTCTGGTTTGATTTTAACAAGAGGTATCAGTTTATAATTATTCCCCAAATTTCATTTTTTATATATTTTAAGAATTTGATAACATAATACGAGAAAAACCTTCCATTTGAAAATTTAAATCTTAAATCGTTTGATTTGTCTTTCTTTTTTTTCTTTTTTTTTTTTTTGCTTTTTTATGAGTTATTTAATGGTGAAGATCGCAAGTAGGTTGGACTTTAGAGAAAGACTGGCGGTGGTGCGAGTAGATAGTACGAGGGGCGTTCAAAATGTAATGCCTCCTATTTTTTTCATTCTGAACGAATGGATCAGAGTGGATTGCAAATTGCATTTTATGGTGACTGACCTGAAAGTTTCATCTTTCTGTTGAAGATATTTACGTGTGAGATTCTAAGAAAGCAACCCCCTGTCACGGACATGCATCAGAAGCAGATATTTTTTTTCACTCTTCCATCTTTGCATGCTTTGAATAGATCCGTTACGCCCACCATTTGAAAAGGGGAATTTTTCCCCGAAATATAATGGATGATGTCACAGACAACGCAAGTAAAACATTTATATTTATTCAATTGTATGAAGTACATATGTATATAGACATATAGGTATATACTTCTTCATTTATAAATTGTCACTTGTTTTCTTGTTTCCTGATCAACACCGACTGCATCCCATTCCTCGCATTGTGATAGCCTTCTAAATATCTTCTACATAGAAGCAGAGATGCTTTCGTCATCATTCTGTAGGTAATAAAATTTCTTTAAATAAATTTTGTTCTGTTTTAAAAAAGAAACATTATGTAAAACATGGACTAGAGTTACTAAAAGAATTTGAAACTCTCAAAAACAAACTGTCGCGAAACACAACAGTTATCTCAATGAGAGCGTCAATCTCATTATATTTAACGACATTCAAGTGTCCAGTGTCTAACAGAGCTTTTCTCTGTCGCTAATGATGTCACACCATGCCATCACGACACAACGCCCAAAATAAATTGTTTTCTCCAACAAGAATTCAGAATGTTATTCTCTCATGCAAAGAAAAAAAGATGGAAACCTTCTGTCTAATGAGACAATGGCGTTCTGCATCTTTTTAATTTAGAAAAGAGGTTGATGGTCCTATATAAATTTAATGTAATAAGATTTATCAGTTCTTAACCAACAAGTGTAAATCATCTCCAAATTATGGAAAAATAGCGTAAGGGAGATGGGTAGCCTGAATTGTAGGGGAGGGTCAAACTTAGATATATTTAGGGAGAGGAAGGACAGCAATGCCGGCCATTCATAAATAAATAAATAAAAAATCTGAAATAATAAAATCCTTTATATTCTTATTGATGACAACCTTCTGTCTAATGATGTAATGGCGTTCTGCATCTAGTCTGGTACACTGCTGCGTCTGTTGTGACTAAAAAGTTGAAACTGGAGTTGCCTGGCCTAGTGATAAGAAGAGCTAGGTTTCCCCAGTTATTAGGGACCCTCTCTCGGCGTTGCAGACAAATACCGTTGGAGCCAGCGCAGCTGCAGGAGTCGCTAGAAAGGTGTTGCAGTGCTTCACCATTCACCTATCGGGGTTCCAAACTGTCAGGATTTACTCCTTTATCTTTTGCCTTTACCAAGGCATCCACAACGAAGAATAAAGTCGTAAAAAAAGCACATTCGCAAATTATTTGACCATGTTTCGAGCTTAAATGAAAGCAACTTGTGTAGCATTCTTTTTGTTGCTTGTCGTCTCGATTTTTCTGGACTAATGATGATGATGATGATGATGATGATGATGATGATCTCATGAAAACATTTTTTTAACAAATGAGTCACCACTTATCAAGGCTGAAATGCCACTTAAGGATAAGGACCAGTGGCATAGTGGATAAAGTACTTGGTAAAATTCAGTTGTAAGTTGCACTCTTCTGGAGCTTGAAGTTTGTTCAAGGCTGTATTTTTGACATTTTTTTAATTAGGCAGGAATGTCGGATGAAATAAAAGTAAGAATGCTAATTATAATTTAATATAAGTATTATTACCAGCGGGGCCTGTGGAAATTCCACAGGGTACTCATTCATATGTAATATATTGATGTTGGCATTCTGTAGATGTTCAGTGTAAATGGAGACACTCTTATATTATTGAAGCTTTTTTGTTAATACTGCAAAAGTATTTATCTAAGCTGGCACGAACGCCCGGCAAAGCCCAGTCATAAAGTACGCTTAAATATGATATTTTAATTCTTGCAAATTTCGTATATAGGGTTAATGTTCTATCGATTTTTATGTCTAATAAAGTTGCGATTTAAAAATTTAAAAAAAAATATATCCATATGACTTAGGTGCATTAACTTGAATCGAAACCGAAATAAAACCTTATGAAAAATATATATGTATATATATAACTTGAGTTCCTTCAGTCATAATCGAAACCGAACCCAAAAACTTATAAGGAATTCTTGGTAAAATTATTTATAAAAAAATTAAATGACTTGAATGCCATTAGCTATAATTGAAACCGAAACCGAAACCAAAACTTATGAAGAATTCTTAGTAAAATTATTATAGCAAGAAATAGAAGTACATAACAATTAAATGATCCGGATGTAAGCGTGACACTGAAAATAACATGCACGCTATCGTATTAATATATAGATTATTATTATTATTATTATTATTATTATTATTATTATTGGAAACACATATGTTTTACAACTATTGATTAAAATTGCACCGAATTTATCATGAAGAACCATTGAGATATTTGTTGTAATAAAATTGAAAATATTAATTATGATGTTTAAATAAAGTTAAAATCCTCTTCCCCATCAGTTAGTTTTGTGAGTCACTTTTTTTGACTAGTTATGGATCAAAAATGTTTTATTGGCAGCCTCTGGTGTGGTAAGCATCAAACAACTAATAGATCTTTGCCCATTGGTCATGGTTCGGTGTTTATTACACAAAAGACAGGAAACGAGCCAAAGGTCCTTCAAAATCCATTATGTATTTTGCCCCCAATTTCAAGGTTGGGCAAAACTGGAGGCGAACAGACGGAGTTAAAAGCGGGTTGTAAATGAGTAAGAAACAAGGAACTCAGTATTGGCGTTAGATGAATATTTCATGATAATCGTGAATGTAAAGTTTTGTATCCTTAAACGCTTTATTGTTGCTGGTAATATTTTTTATGTTTTGTTTTTAAAGTTTGGAAATAGGAAAGGGTTCGTATTATTTTACATTCTTCGAACTACTGTGCTCATCTTGAGTGTTATTCGCACAACGTTTCGGTCGATATAACTTCCGACTTTCCTCAGCGGTATTTTGTCGAACTCAGAAATCTTCCCGTCAAACTCGTGAATCTTTCTGCTGAACTTTGAAATCTACATGGAATTTCGAACGCAACTCTTTATTTAACCCACGGGGGGCAGCATGTTTCTCATTCCGTTAGTCATGGCAACTAGATAATTCTCAATTGTATTTTTGAGTGACGACCGCACTGAGGATTAAAGAGTGTAACTTACAACTGAATTGTGCCAAGTATTTTATCCACTATGCCACGGGTCCTTGCAAGTAGTGTCACCTGGTATGTTTCTGATTATTAAACTTTACTTTTTTGAGCATTTTAAAGATAAATGTTGTAAAATATAACCATAATATATACATATATATTTATCTATATATCTATAAAAGTGAACGTGTCTGTCTGTCTGTCTGTGTATCTGTGTGTCTGTGTGTGTACATTTCCGTACGCAATAGCTCTGTCAATTTTTAGTCTACAGACTTGAAATTTGATATACAGGGTACTGAAATTTGGGAAAATCAATGTGATTCGTTTTCGGACAGAAATTTGGCGATTAAGGGGTCAAAGTTCAACGATTTGAATTTTGAGAACTCTACCAAACTCCTCCGACAATTTGGGGTCTAAATACTTGAAATTTTAGATATAAGTTCCTTGGACATGGATCTAACTTAATAACTTGATTCGAGCCCAAAGCAATAAATTTTAAGTGGTCATAATAGAGGTCAAAATTTTAAAAAATTGACCGCTTTTTTTTTTTGTGCAACATACACCTCCAAATACCCGGGCAACGCCGGGCTGACATGCTACTATACCTATAAAAGTGAAATTGTGTGTGTGTGTGTGTGTGTGTGTGTGTGTGTGTGTGTGTGTGTGTGTGCGTGCGCGCATTACCCTACCAAATTACTCTGTCAGTTTTCAGTCTACAGACTCGAGATTTGATATAACTGGTACTAAGATTTGTAAAAAATCTTTTTAATCGGTTTTCGGCCAGAAATTTTGCTGTCAAAGGGTCAAAGTTCAACGAGTTGACCTACAAAAACTCTATCAAACTCCTCCTCCAATTTTGGGTCTAAACACTTGAAATTTTAGATGTAGGTTAATGGGATATGGATCAAAATTTTTAATTTGATTTGAGCCCCAAACAATAAACGTTAAGGGGTAAAAATTGGGGTCAAAGTTTTAAAAAAATTGACCTCAGCGGTCTCTATCAAATTACTCAGCCAATTTTTGGTCTAAACATTTGAAATTCTACATAAAGTGTATTCAGACATAGGGCAATTTTTTTAATCGATTTTTGGCCGAAATTTGGCTGTCAAGAGGTCAAAGTTGAAAAATTTAGACACTATTGTAGACCATTGTAGACACTACCAAAGTCCTTTGCTAATTTTGGGTCTAAACACTTGAAATTTTTTATGTAGATGAGTCAAACCTTTTAATATATATATATATATATATATATATATATATATATATATATATATATATATATATATATATGCACATAAAGTTAAGAACAGTACATAGGGCCTGAGCAAAGCTGGGCTGAACTGCTAGTATATATATATATATATATATATATATATATATATATATATATATATGTTAGAAAATAAGTTCTGTTCATGGAATTTGCATTTAGATTTAGGCACAGATAGAGAGTGGGGCGAATTGTTGGTAGTGGTGGTAGCTGGACGAGTGCTTTTGTGGAGATTTGGGAAAGGGGAAATTTTCATTACAATAAATTTTAGTCAGAATCTAGATTAAAAATAATCAAACTTTTATTGTTTAATGCCTCAATACAAATTGAAGCCATAGCGTTTTGCATTCGAACTCTGGCTGAAATTTTGTTGTAATAGGGTACAATTATCTAAGTATTACGGTATCCGATATAGAGATTAATAGGGATTAGTATTTAGTGCAAAAATGAGCATAGATTTCACTACATTCAAACCATCAATTTAGCATAAAGCATTTATTCTAAATCAACATGCTATAACTTTTGCCCATTTTTAATGGGCTAAAATGTCTTTTATATCATATATGTCTGTCTGTTCCACTTTTTAGCCCGTATTTAATAGGCTAAAAGTCTTGTATAGACATAATATGTTTTAATATGTTGAAAACTATAAAGTGAAGTCAGTCTATTTCTTGAAATCGATATTTGATTTTGAATAGGCATTTCTTTGATTCGTTTGTAACACCATATCTCTCAGAATAATAAAATATAATTCGAGTTAATTCCATGAAATTATCCTGCTCGGAACGTTTTCAGACAGAAGTCATCTTTGTTATCAGCAGCAAATATGAATTAAAATGGTCGTTATTTTCACTCTAAGCATCTTGTGTCACTACTAATAGCCAATAAAATGAGTAATTTTTAAATATGGAAATAATTAAATAATATACAAAGTGGTAAACAAAAAGCGCTTATTTTCTTTTTGATTGATCTCAATTTTTTCTTAGATGAGATTTTTTTGACAAAATTTTCTCACCAAATAGTAGTTGCATGATGGTAGATTGTATCCTTCAAATCTGATTGAAATAAAAACTTCAAAAGTTGTCCGTAATAGTTAATATTATGTTCTATCTAGACATCTCTTTACCAAAAAACTGCTACAACTCAAACGTTAAAATTGTTGATAACTCGTCCTATTATCTCAGTGAGTATGCGTCTGATCTCCCTTCTTATGCTAACCTTCAAATTCGTATTCATATTATTTAGATTCTCTGGGTTACTGTCCTCATCTAGAGTGTCATTTTCACAACATTTCGGTTGATGTAACCTTCGACTTTCTTCAGGTGTATCTTGTCGAACTCGAGAATGTTTCTGTTGAACTCGGGAATTTGGACAAAATTCCGAACGGAACCCTTTATTTGCTTCACAGGGATAGCATGTTCTCGTTCTGTCAGCCATGATTGAATAGAAGTTCTAATCAATCAGCAATTGTATTTTTTGGTCGTCCACACTGAGAATTGAACCTTCAACCTTCAGGAGAATATCACTTTTTACAATTGAGTTTTCCAAGTACTCTAACTACTGCGCCACGGGTCCAGTCATGGATGATGGAACGAGAGCATGATACTCCCATGAAGTAAATAAAAGATTTTGTTCGAAATTTTGTCGAAATTCCCGAGTTCGACAGAAACATTCTCAAGTTCGACACCTGCAGAAGGTTGGAGGTTCCATTGACTGAAACGTTGTGAAAATGACACTCAAGATGAAAACAGTAGTCCGAAGAATCCAAATAATATGAATAACCAATCCTCATCTCAAAAATTGAGAAACATAATAACTCTCTTCTTATGTTGTCGTTCAAATTTGCTAAGGTCTACACATATTTCCTATCAAAATCTTTCTACTGTCAGAAGAATTGGTTTTGTGGCAAAGTACGCTTCAATGATTTTTGATCAGCTGCTACATAGCATAGGATCCTATTCTCCCAATCCTGCACTGCCTGAAAAATAATGAAAAAAATTATAATTTGGTGATGAAAAACAAAATCGAACCCTTTGTTTTTTTGTTGTTTTTTTTTTTTTACCACCCTGTATAATGCTTTTTTTATTCATATAAGAAAAGTGTGGAAAAAAATTTCAGGAAATCTCTGGGCATTTTCAAATCCTGCTCTCATTATGTATTCCCCAACCAGTGCCTAAGATCATTACTAGGGTATGACAAGAGAATATTATTATTATTGTTTTGGCTCTCGAGTATATATCCGACACAGTTAGACACAGTTAATCAACCTAACACGGCATCATCCTATCTAAAAACAAATAAGATATTAACTGATATATACTCTAGAGTCAAAAGAATGAAAAGAATATTCTCTTGTCATAGCCCTAATCATTACCACTTTTTTTATTTATTTATTTTTTCTTTTACATCGACCGGTCACAGTAAGGAGGCAATTAATGCTTCCCTTTCTTTATAGCATTACAAGTTTTATAAATAGTCTACAAACACTAGATTTTACTTAAGTCATATATGGGAACACTGTGTGAACCTGTTATGAACGATAATTAAGGATTCTCGGCATTAACAAAGCTTGAAAATTGGGGCCTTATCAACGGATGTAGTTTAAGGTCATACCCACGACCGGAAGAAAAAGACAAATTTTGAATGGTTAATAGAGTTGGAGAATGTGATGAACAAGAAGAAAATACAAAAAAAAAACAAAAAAAAAAACGAACCCATGTCCTTTGTGCGGTGTGTCGAAGGTGGACGGGGGGGGGGAATAAATATTATTCACATTTGCTTCAGTTGACGAGTTATGTCAATTTTCTTTTGACAGATATTTGTTAACATTGAACTTGAAGACGACCATGTTGTAGTCTGTGATGAAATATCCCCATGTTAACTTTTCTAAAGGTGGGAAGTTCTTAGAAGGAAACTCTGTTCATGGAGGTTTCATTTGATTTTAATTATACAGGGAAAGTAAGAAGATGATTTTTTGCAATGTTGGACGAGTTTAATACAAAGCAAATTTTTATCGTGCCCTTATATGGAACCTTCCATATTATGAATAGTGATAATGATGGTAATAGAGAGAGGTGCTATAACCAATCAGAAATCATGCTATACATTAATTCTGTACTTTCTGTAAATACATATTTTATTAACTCTTCGTCCATGTTGTCTTATTTTTTTTTCTGCGCTTTAAAGCCACACCAACGATCAATAAGGAAATTTGCCCTGAATAAAAAGCTGTTTTTTCTTTTTTTTTTTTTTTTTTGTTTAATAAAAATTGCCCCAGATTCTGACTCAGAAAACTGCAATACTTCATACTTTCTCAAAAATGTCGCTCATAGGATGTGAGAACTAAAGGACAAAATAAGGGGATAATATAGCGAATAAGAAATTTTAGGAAGTATTTTTTTTTTTTTTTGCCCTCAACTTTTGTTAACAGATTTGAGGTTAGGCCTACTGTTTGGCACGTGTACCGATTTTTGTGTTTCTTTTTACTGAGCACATTAGTTGAAGATAAAAGGAAACTTCTCATCGTCTCATCTCCATCGTCTTTCAAGAGGCTTTACCACAGAATCTACACTTCTCCAGTTCTTTCGATTTCACATGACAGTTTGCAGGTCCCGAACACTTTCACATTCTGTGTCCTGTAGCAGGTTGTCAATGTAGGTCATTCTTCTTCTACCACGGTTTGGGTGTCCATCTGGTTGGTATCCAGAGAACTAGCTTGCTGGCTTCCTCTTCGCTGTGTCTCATGCAGTGACCGGCTACTGTCATCCTTCTCTGCTGTACTTTCGGTGATGCTGATGGTAGGTCACCATAAAGCTGTTGGTTTGCTGCGTGGCTCCTCCATGATGTATTGAGGGCCATCCTAAGCATTTATGTGTAACAGGCATCCAGTCTCTTCTTCAGCGCATTTGTAAGAGTACATACCTCAGCACCATAGAGAAGGACTGTTTCTACTGTGGCAACAAAGAGTCTTACTTTCAACTTTTCTGTGAGAGTGAATGACCATATCTTTCTCAACATGTGACATGCCAGTGCTTTTAGAAGGAAAAGTGAAATTAAAAAGATAGAAAGAGCCGAGGACGATGAATTCCAGAGTGGATTGTTATTGTATGTGCAGAGTGATCACCTGACAAGTGTGTACAAGGCATTTGAATGCCCATATATGAGAGGATAACCATCGTTACAAAAGTTGATATGGATGTTTTTTATATACTAATGGTTCACCTCTTAGCAAGGTCAAAGGCTACTCAAGGATAAGGGTTAGTGAAATTTTCAATTGGATGATAGAGCAGTACTATAAAATGATTAAGAACTATGATGAATTCATAAGACGGCTCGAGAGATATTTGTTGACATTAGATGTGAAAACAACTATGTTGTAGTCTGCAGGGAAATATTCCCACGGTAACGTGTTCTAAAGGTGGAAAGTTCTTAGAAAGAAGCACTATTCATGAAAGTTCTATTTGATTTCAAGCACACGGAAGAAGAAAGGAGAATTTTTTGCAGTATTGGATAAGTTTTTGCTGAGAAGATATTACGCTTTAGGATCAGAGCTTGAAGCTCGGTCGAGCACTTACCACAGATAGTAGAAAAGGCTACATACAACGTCTCTTCTGTGAAAAAGGGGCTGCAGGGAAGAGAAGAGATCATCTCTCACAAGATTGCAATCTCTTTCATAAGTGAAAAGTTTTTGAAAGAAACTTTGTTCATGGAAGTCCCATTTGATTTTATGTATTCAGAGGAAGAAATGAGACTTTTTGCATTCTTAGTAATAAGACGAGTTCCTGCTGCAAATGTTTTCGGGGGGGGCGATCAGTTTGAAGCTCAGTCGAGCACCTACCATGGAAATATCGCTAAAATAGGGAAAGACTAACAACGTCTCTTCTGTGAGAAAGAGGCTGCGGGGAAGAGAAAGGAACATCTTTTACACATTGTTCTGATAGCAGCCATTTGTAATTCTATGAAAGAAATCAATATTGTTTTTTTTGGATGTACTTTATTTTTATGATCGTAAAAAACCATCAACATACGATGTTGTTCGTATATGCAATAAAAAGAAACTAAACACATTATGCCTTAAGTAGGACACAACACCCACAAATCAATTATTAATTTTTAGTCCACTGTGTTGCTGTATCAACCAACATCAACAGAAGTCCGGCCAGCTGTCCGATTTGGTTTGGGGCAGTGCAGAGAAAGAGTTGTGTTTCCGGGCAGTTATTCAAAATACTTATCTCGTGAAAAATGCATATTTTGGAACAGCAAAATCGCTTATAATGTTTCTTATGCAAATGATAATGAGGTATGGAAATGAAATCTAGCCAGTGAGGGTTGAGGACATTCGTTGCATGGTGAGAAATGATATGAGAATAATAAAATGGATGTGTAATATGAGTCTAAAGTGCCAGGACACAAACTGTTTTCTACTACTTCTGTCTATTTAATTTTATAGACACTTTTTTTTTACATAGGCATCACCACTTATCAAGGCCCAGAGACCACTCAAGGATAAGGATTAAGCAGTGTACAGTAGTTAATTGGACAATATAGTAATCATTAGTAATGGAAATTCTGTAAATTTGTTACCTTAAATGGAACGGCTGATCAAGACCTGATTTACATTGGACTTGCAGATAACCATATTGTAGTCAGCTGGAAAGCAGGCAAACGGAAGACAGTTCCACAGACGTGCAGTTCTAAGAAAGAAACTTTGTTCATGGAGTCTACGTTTTGGTTTAGGCACAGATAAAGAGTGAGGGAAATTATTGATAATGTTTTCAGCTAGACTAGTGTTTCTCATGAAAGTTTGTCGAGGGGGGACCATTTGCTTTGTGAGGGCAATATTGCCTATCACTCACATGTCTCTTGTTTTTGGATATTTTGAATTTTTACCTTGATTTTTCTCGTTATGCCCTGAATAATTGTTAATGAAGCCTATATAAAATCTGTTCCTTACTTCATTCTAAACACTTTCGTTTTTTAGAGAATTAAAAAAAATGTATTTTAAGAGTTATTTAAAGGTTTTGGATTTAAAAATTTAAGATAATTTTATTTTTAAGACCTTACATAGAATGAGATGGTTGCATAGTAGCAGAAGAAGGAGAAATAAAGACGATTAGAGAAAATAAGAAAGACATATAACAATACAGAGTGAACAATCTATATTATACTAACACTTTATGTCTGCTTGTCACAAAATTTCTTTGTCACATTGTTTTAGCATATTTTAACTATTGACATCTAGTAAATAAAACAGAGAGGAAGGGTTAGAAACTAGCTTTTAGTAGTGCTCTGGGAGCCTCTTCAATTTTAATTAGTGCTTTTAGTAGAGTTCTGGAGGCCTCTTTTTTTCACTGATCACTTAAAAGAATAATTTCTCCTCTAGGGATTTGGAGTTAGAAACTTGGTTTCAGTAGTACTCTGAGGGTCTTCTTAATTTTATTTAGTGTTTTCAGTAACGCTATTCAGGCCTTATGTGTTTTATTTTTTTACTTCTCACTTTTGAAATTGTTTTTGCTTTACTCATTATACTTTGCTTGAAAGTTGCAAATAAATAGGTGTAAATATTACATACTTATGTGGCATGTTGAAATCAATATAAATTCCCAAAATTATGGAAAATGACCTAGTAGAAACTAATTATAATAAACGTCCTTATACAGAATTCTACCCATATGAAAAAAAAAAAAAAACAGAATCTTATCCGTGACGAAAAAAGAATCATACAACAAAAATCACACAAAATCAAGTAATTTTCTTTAAATAATAAATAGGGTACTTGTTTGGAATTCTACTCATATAAGAAAAAAAAAATCTTCAGAAAAGTTCGTACAACAAAAAAAAAAAAAAAAAACATAAAATCATCGTGTAGTTTTATTTTTAAATAAGAAATAAGGTACTTATATAATTTTAGTTGTATACTGGAGACCTCCTTTTAGTGGTTTCAGTAGCGTTTTGAGTTTTTTTTGTTTTTTTTTTCACTGATCACTTAAAAATAGTTTTTCTTCTAGGGGGCATAAAACCTTAGCTTTAGGAGTGTGCTGGGGCGTTACTTACTTTTATTTAGTGTTTTCAATAGTGCTCTGGAAGTCTTACAAGTTGTTTTTTTTTTTTTCAGTGCTTACTTAAAAAATTATTTCTATTGCAAGAATGGGAGGTTAGAAGCTTTTATTAGTGCTCTGGAGGACTACAACATTTTATTTGTTCTTTCAGTAGTGCTCTCGAGATCCCCTGAGTTTCCTTTTTTTCTTTTTTCTATAAGAGGGGGACTGTAAGAAACTTGGTTTAAGTAATGCTCTCGAGGTGTCCTTAATTTTAATTAGTGCTTTCAGTAAACCTCTGGAGGCCTCCCGAGTTTTATTTTTCTCACTGATTACTTTAAAATATAATTTCTCTTCGGTGGCATGTAAAAACTCGGTTTTAGTAATGCTCTAGACACCTCTTAACTTTTATTTAGTGGTTTCAATAATGCTATGGAGGCCTCCTAATTTTTTTTTTTACACTTCTCGCATTCCTTTCCAAGATAATCACCACTTATCAAGGCCCAAAGGCCACTTGAGGATGAGTGTATAGTGGTCACTGAAACAACAGTGTAATGATTGCTAGTGGTGGAAATTAAGTAAAATTTCATTATTTAAGGGGGTGGCTCGCCAAGTACTTGTTTAGATTGGACTTAAAGATGACCATGTTGTAGTCAGCTGGAAAACATGCCAGCAGAACAGAGTCCCACAGGTAAAAAATTCTAGGAAAGAAGCTTTGTTCATGGAATTTGCATTTAGATTCAGGCACGGTTGATAGTGGTTGTAGAAAACGAGTGTTCTTTTGTGAAAGTTTGGCATGGGCAAACCATAGACTGAAGCTCAGGCGGGCACTTGCAATGAAAATAAAGATAGAGCAGAGACAGACTCGTAACATTTCTTCTGTGAGAAAGAGGTTGCAAAGAGAAAAGGGCATAACCTACTAGGTTACAAAGCAGGTTTTGAACTCTGTCGAGACAAGAAAGAGTGATCTGAGCAGATCCTCCTCAAATGTGCATTTAGGATGTACAAGCAGAGAATTGCATTAGAAATGAGATACCTTTTGCAACTGTAGAAGTTCTAGAAAAGAAGCTCTGTTCATGGAATCTGCATTTATATTTGGGAACAGATAGAGAGTGGAGGAAATTGTTAATAGCGGTTGTAGCTAGTCGAGTGTTTTTTGTAAAAGATAAGCAAGGGCAAACCATATATTGAAACTCAGACGAACACTTGCCATGAAAATAATGATAGAGCAGAGGCAGGCTTGTAACGTCTCCTGTGGGAAAGAGATTACAGGGAAGATTTTCAAAGCCAGTTTTGAATCGAGGCAGAATAGGGTGCTCTGAGCAGCTCCTGCCCAAATGTGGCAACAGTACTCCCTCCTAAGATTTACTTGGCTCTTATACAGGTAAAGGATTGCATTGACAATGAAATATCTACTGAATCGGTACAACGATTAAACCAGTTTTCCATCGATCTTGGAAATGAATTTGATGTATGTATTCCATTTCAGATCAGGAGTGAAGGTCAATCCCCAAAACTTATCAAAACATTGTGTTCCCCAATTGGGGCCAGATGGGGGCCAGAGCGTTAATGATGGAACGATAGAAGTTTGGTTTTAGATGCATTAAAATTAACTAGCCACTTTTTCTCCCATTGCACCACTTGCTTAAGGTCTGAAGAGAGATAATCAGAGAGATCTTGGTCATTGCTGGCCTTTGAAGTGTTGCCATAGATGGCAGTGTCGTTTGCATAAATGTCTACAAATGATTTAAGAATGTTATTTAGGATATCATTGATAAAGATCAGGAAAAGAGTTGGGCCCCTGATAGAACCCTAAGGGACGCCAGTATCGATAATATGAGCGTCTGATTTCTTCCTATCAACGACTATTCTTATAAATCTATGGGAGAGAAAGGATTTAATTTGAGAGGACATTTCCAGCTATTCTGTAGCTTGAAATCCTGTGAAGCAGACCTTTATACTAAACCTTTTAAAAGTCTTTGAATTTTACACTTCAAAACACAAAAGATGAAAAATTAAACACATTCAAAATTCGGATTTTCAACCTTAAAATTTGATACGTGCACAGTTGTTGTTTTTTTTGTTTTTTGTTTTATTTAAAATCCTCACAATATATTTTGCCCAGTTTCAGCTGATAACTTTAAGCATATTTGTACCCACAAATAAAGAAGGGAGTTGTATGCAAATATATATATATATATATATATATATATATATATATATATATATATATATATATATATATATATATATATATATATATATAATGAAAAGATACACCATTATAAATTTCGTTCTTCACTTAATAATCGGTGAAAATTTCGTATTGATTGGATAATTACTTGATTTTGAGACGTTTTTTAAAGAGTGACTTCGTTAAAAAATACTTACTCTCTCCTTCCGTTTTGGCCGTGCCTACTTTTAACCAATGAAGTGCCTCATGACCTTAGCTTTTGACCTTGACGTCCAAAATTTTGTCTCGATTGAAAGTTTGATGGAATTTCAATTTCCGATTTCCACAAATTTGATGTATGGATCTGATGCTTGTTGATAACAATAATGAACATGCTAAATCTTCATTCTGATCAGAAAGATAGTTTTTGAGTTATCAAGCTTTCACATCGCGAATATTTTATACAATATAGAATAGTAAAACTCAAATTAGATTTTGCTTCATTCTTACTGTCTCAGTCAGAGATATGTAGCCTCACGACTGATTTACGCCCTTGCTTTAATGCTAACGTTATATATATAAAAAAAAAAAACCTGTTAGTTGAACAGAGGAGATATTGCAAAATGGAGGTCAGAATTTGACCTTTAGTTAACGGAAGTTGAGCGAAACCATGTGACTTCTGGGAAAAAAAGGGAGATCTTGCTATTCCTGGCAACACTTCAAGCAGAGCAGACATGTATAAGGCCCCGTCTCAGATGGATATGAGGTGGTAGCAGAAAACGTAGCCACATGAAATGTGACACCATATAAAAATCTATCTATCTATCTATCTATCTATCTATCAATCTATCTGTCTATCTATCTATCTATCTATCTATCTATCTATCCATCCATCTATCTATCTATCTATCTATCTATCTGCCTGCCTGTCTATGTCTACCCCTTTCTCACTCTTTCTCTCCTGCGATATTAATTGGCTGATTGTGTTAAATTAATCATGAAATAATTATTAAAAGAAAAATAGATCAACATATATTTATGCGAAAAATATTACTAATTATTATTTTTATTGTTAAGATTAAAAGGTCATAGTTCTTATGTCTGAATGACAGCCAGAAAATGATCAGTTTTGATTCTGAATGACTGAAATTGAATGATCAAATTACGATTTAAAAATCATTTTTCTCAAGTTACTAACGACACCTATGACATATGATAATATGCTAACATGTCTTTGTATTTCTTTCACTCTTGGTTTATGGACGGTCCAAGTTGTCTACATTAATAAACCTTCTTCTGAGCTAACATCAGCGTCCGAGTGTTTTTGTCTACAGATGATGAAGAACCTGACGACAGCGGATGTATAATAGTTTATACACAACTCAATAAGCGAAAATGTAATGTTACATTCCTTCTTTAGGTTCTAATGGGTCGAATATGGTGCCTTCATGCTTATTATGTCAATAGCAGCAGAAAGGAAAAGGAAAGTATTTAAATATCATTATTCAAAAGGGGGGGAGTACTGCTCTTTTTCCGGATCAAGTAAAGAATAGATACCTTGTAGCAGAAGACGACGCCTGGCGACGACCGGCGCACATTTCAAGTGACACTGGTGATGCGATCTTGACATTGGTACAAGCACATGGCGTTGGTTGTTTGTAAATACGTCAAATAGCAGACACGGTCGAATAAAAATATATTTACAAAACTTTTGAAGATTTAAAAGAAATCTCATATCTTTGTTCTTATTCTATTTCTTCTTGCTCTTGCTCTTGTTGTTGTTGTTGTTGTTCTTCTTCTTCTTCTTCTTCTTCTTCTTGTTTTTCTTCTTCTTCTTCTTCTTCTTCTTCTTATTATTATTATTATTATTATATTGTAACAGGGTGTAGTGGATTGTCCGAGAGAGAGAGAGAGAGAGAGAGAGAGAGAGAGAGAGAGAGAGAGAGTACCGCAAAAGACACGATCGCATGGGACTCCGGATATATTGGGAGGTCTTTAAGAAGGTTGGGGTGAAATGTGCTAGAAAGTGGTTTGAGGAGGTGCCTGATGAAGTGAGAACAACTGAGGATAGCAAGGTAGAGGTATGGTGGAACAAAAGTGTCATAACGACCAAGTAATTGGAACATAATCCTCTGGACTTGGTCGTCATTGGCAAGGTCTCAAAAAACTGGCAGATTGTAGATTTCTCAGTACCCTGGAGACGTTGATAAACGAAATCAGAATTATTATTATTATTATTATTATTATTATTATTATTATTATTATTATGATTATTATTATTATTATTATTATTATTATTATTATTATTATTATTATTATTATTCACTAAGAGTAGTCACACAGACCATCATCAAAGATTTCTCTTTGAGAACAACTTGTGGTGTTCTCTGGAGTCTGAGTGGCAACAAGTCTCCTCAAATTTCCAGTACTCTCCGGCTCTTTATTATTATTATTATTATTATTAGTTCACAAGGAGCTTTCACACAGATCATCAAATATCTCTCCTTGAAAACAACCTGTGGTGTTCTCTGGAAGCTGAGTGACAAAAAGTCTCACCCAGATTTCAAGTACTCTTCCCCCTTCTTCGATAAAATTCGCAAATGAATTTGCGTTATTGCAACAGCCGCTTACCATTGATTTCTCGCTGGCCATTGGTCTCCACTGAAATTTGAGTGGCAATAAGCCTCCCTAAGGTACCAGTTCTCTTTGCACTTATCCAGCGGAGGTCTGGTTAGTGCTCTCTACTTGGTCTTCCCATCCTTTTTTATCATCATCATCATCATCATCATCATCAATGTTTTTAATCTTCTTTTTAGTTTTTTTTTTTTTTCATCCCTTTCAAAATAGACGCATTACTACTTCCGAGGGAACTTTTTTTTTTATTTCGTCATGACAACATTCTGCACAAGTGACATGCTAGTTCTCAAAACCTAATCAGAAATAAACGCAGAAAGTAAAAAAAAAAAAAAATTGATGAGTACCCCCCACCAAAAAAAAAATAAAAATAAAAATAAAAAATACAGAAAAGAAGAAAAACGCACTTTAATAAACGAAATGAAAACAAAAATCTTTTAAAATGTTAATAGACAAACAACTGAAATATTTTTTTTTCTTTTCTTTTAAGCTGACAAGTTCTATATTCACATCCACTGGATTACCTCACCCCCAACTATCCACCCCAAACCTCACAAACCGAAGCAAGAACGACCCAACCATCAGACGTCAGCCCTTACAATCGAAGCCATATCGCATTTCAACACTCACGGTCACCCAGTTTAAAAAGTATCCATCTTGCAGGTCTGTCAAAAAAAAAAAAGAAAAAAAAAAGAAAAAAAGCATGATGAATAAAATTCATTTAACTTTTTCTCTTCTAAATTTCATTTTTCTTATAAAATATTTCAGAGGTTAGTCTTCAAAAACAAATATGCCTAAATAACACGAAGACAAATCTATGCAAAAGTCATGTTTCACATAGTACAGGGTGATGAAAAAAAACACCCATTTTTTTAAATTTTTACTATGGCAATGCTGTCGCAGTCATTCACCCAGTTTAAGTAAATTCATGTTATTAATGAACTGCCATTTTGTTTTGCAGAATAACTGGTGAATTCTGGAAAATTTTTATGCCTAAATATGGCTTGGACAGATAAACACTGTGCATTTATTGTGGAAATTTTTCTCACCAACAGAGAATCTGTAACTGCAACCTTAAGAAATTTCAGAAACCATTTCCAACGGAGAAGATGCGGGGTTATATTAAGAGTGAGGTGTTCAAGCACCAACCAACAACCATTAATGGACTAAAAGCTGCCATTTGCAAAACGATAAATGAAATTCCAGGAGAAATAACTCAGAGGACGAAGGAAATGTTTAGGATACGCTTACAGCATTGTATTGCAGTTTAAGGGGACCACCTTAAAAGACATTATTAAAAAAAATAGTTTACACAAAATGACAATCATATATCATTGTTGAGTATGTAATAAAATTTTCATAAAGTATTTTCTTGTCTATTTTTGTCGAAAAGTGAAATGTGGGAGTTTTTGTGTGTTTTTTTTTTTTTTTGTTTTTTGTTTTTTTTTTTTGTCCCACCCTGTACTTTTCTCTCACTGTGGGAAAATGTGGCTCAAGGATGGAAGTTGGAGATGGTTGGCACGCACACAAAAAGTAGCATACTTTGGTCCCACAAAAATAATGCCTTAGAAGTCCTGTCAGCATTCCCTGACAGAGGATCCTCAAGTGGTTATTCATTATTCTATTCTCAGAGAAAGAAAGCAAAACGGTTGACCTCTAGGACTATTCAGAACAAATAATCCAGTTAGACAGCAGGACCGGTAGATGCCACAGTGGTACACCTTTTGTGGGACTGATTGTCAAAGACGTATCCTCGACTGGTATCAATGTATCTTAAGATGCATTTAGATACATATTAGTCACAGGTACATCTAATCTTTGTATATAATTTGATATTTATATGTACAGGAGTTTTTTTTTTTTTTTTTTTTTTTTGCCCACTGCATAGACACCGGTCACTGACTTTCGGCTCATTTACTTTAACTCACACCAAAAAGTCTAATAAGTGAACCGGTTCAGATGTACATCATCAAAAATTTCATGTTTTTCTTAAATAGTTTTTATATGGCATAAACTCTGATCACCGACTTCCATTGGTTTTAGCTTACACAAAAAATATCGATTCTGAAAAGTTAATATTTTGTGACATAATGAGGTATTTTGCTAGAGCGATATTAATTGGTTAATTGTGTTGAATTAATTATGGAATAATTATTAAAAGAAAAAGAGATCAACATATATTTATGCGAGAAATATTACTAATTATTATTTTCACTGTTAAGATTAAAAGGTCATAGTTCTTATGTTTGAATGACAGCCAGAAAATGATCAGTTTTGCTTCTGAATAACTGAAATAGAATTATCAAATTACGATTTAAAAAAGAATTTTTCTCAAGTTTGAATGGCAGAGAAAGGTACATGTTTTGATTTAACTGAATCATCAAGGCAACAGCTGCTTTTTTTTTTTACTTACAATTCAAAAAGATCATTCGGTACACCTACCCATATTTGTTTTGAACATTGAATTATCTAACGATACCTTTGGAATGACAGATTTCAATCACGGTTTGAAAATGTCTCAATATATTGTAATATAGTGAATATGAGCGCATGGGAAAGTGTCAGCAGTAGCGAAGGATGGCTGTTTTGTGAAGAGGTTAGCAGTAGCAGCAGTAGGCGAAAAACGCACATATGCAAATTAGGTAAAATACCTGGGTTGGCACAAGAAGAAAAAGGAAAAGAAGGAGAAAACATGCAGCACGTACTCGAAGCAGAAGCAAAGTGGCCATCGAAGTGAATGGACGTGTAAAAGCCGATAATGGATGTATAAATACGAGGCGAAAGCATGCGGTCAAAAGAAAGAAATGCATGCCTGGTTAAAATGGACATGTAGTAACGAGAGACTTTTTCTTTTGGTGTCAAAACTAACGGTATTAAAAACGTTTTGTAAAAAAGTAAAAATGCCAAAGTGGTGTCAAAACTAACGGTATTAGAAACGTTTTGTATGACTGACTGGGATAGCTTCCGTACATTCATATCTGATTTACCTCTGCACTCCATGTTTAAAAAGGAAGTGTCCTCTATAGTATCAGATCTGACCGAATGGTTAATTGTAGGCATAGACCAATTCATACCATCTAAAAAATTCCAACAAAAACCTAACAGCCAGCCATGGTTCTCCCCAGAATGTGCTGCTGCTATCGCGCACAGAAATCACTTTTTCCATAACTACCAACGTAATAGATGCACTGAGACTAAAGCTGCTTTCAGGACTGCCAGCAACCACTGTGAAAGAGTAATAAAACATGCAAGAGAGCTATATGTCCAGTCTGTTAAATCCAAGGTAGCTGATCAGCGGCTTGGTTCCCACCAGTTTTGGCAAATAACAAATAGGATCCTGAACAGAAGTGTGCGTTCTATCCCAACCATTATCAATGGACCAGAGGTTATCTCGTCAGCGTCAGACAAGGCCAAACTATTTGCAAAGAACTTTGCAGCTAATTCTACCCTATGCGACGAAGGCCATCAACTCCCCATATTTCCTCCTATAACACAGAACAAGCTAGGTAACATACAAATATCCGTGCATGAGGTCGCCAAGCTAATAAAAAACCTAGATTCCAGTAAAGCAACTGGCCATGATGGCATCCCAATTATAGTGTTAAAAAAGCTTCAACCAGAACTTGCTCCCATACTTACGAAACTATTTAAGCGCTGCCTTAAGGGGAAGTGCTTTCCGACCCCCTGGAAGACCTCATCAGTTTGCCCTGTATTTAAGAATTCAGGTGATAAGTCATCTCCCTCTCAATACAGACCAATAAGTCTTCTCTGTGTTATGAGTAAGTTACTGGAATCAATATTAAATAGAGAAATAGTCAACCACCTCAGCAGGAATAACCTTCTTAGTGACACACAATATGGTTTCCGCTCTGCAAGATCTACCGCAGATGTGCTGACGGTTATATCCCACAGGATTAGTGAATCTCTTGACAAAGGCTTCCTTTCTAGGGCAATTGCTCTTAACATATCAAAGGCCTTTGACAAAGTATGGCATAAGGGTCTACTTCACAAGATTTCCAGCTACGATATAACTGGAAATGTTTTCTCAATCATTAAAACATTTCTCTCCGATAGGCTCATAAGAGTAGTGGTAGATGGACAAAAATCGGAGGCCTGCAATATAAATGCTGGAGTCCCTCAGGGGTCAATCCTGGGCCCAACTCTCTTCCTGATCTACATCAATGACCTCCCTAAACACACACTTAAATCATTCGTTGACATCTATGCTGATGACACGACCATCTACGGCAACACATCAAAGGCTGTAAATGACGAAGTTCTCTCGGATTCTCTCTCCTCTGATCTCGAGCGCGTGGTTCAGTGGGGGAAGATGTGGCTAGTTACCTTTAATGCATCTAAAACCAAACTTCTATCCTTACATCATCAACGCTTTGATCCCCAGCTGGCATCAATTGTGATGGATGGCTCTCGTCTGGGTGAGGCTCCGTGTTTTGACAAGCTTCTGGGTTTGACCTTTACTCCTGATCTGAAATGGAACACGTACATCAAGTCTGTTGCCAAGGTCGCAGGAAAGATGGTGGGATCCTTCTACCGCTCCAGAAGATATCTCACTACTGATGCAATTCTCTATCTATATAAAAGCCAAGTACGGCCAAGGATGGAATACTGTTGCCATATCTGGGCAGGAGTTGCCAAAAACAGCCTATTATGCCTTGACAGAGTACAAAATAGACTTCGTGGTTTAGTGGGGGATGCCCTTTTCTCTACCCTGCAACCCCTCTCCCACAGAAGAGACGTTGCGAGCCTATCCTTGTTTTATCGTTATTTTCATGGCAGGTGCTCGTCTGAACTCCAATTCCTGGTCCCCCCTCGCCAAACTTTCACGAAAAACACCCGTCTAGCTGAATCCACTGTGAAAAATTTCCCCCACTCTATATCTGTGCCTAAATCAAAACGCGGATTTCATGAGCAAAGCTTCTTTCTTAGAACTGCACGCCTGTGGAACTCTGTTCCGTCTGCCTGCTTCCCTCCGGACTACAACTTGGATGTCTTCAAGTCTAATGTTAACAAATTCCTAATGAACCGCCCCCCTAATTAAACACTTCATAAAATCTCCTCACTAACGTGATGTACTTGCAATAACCCTTATCCCTGAGTGGCTTCCGGGCCTTGATAAGTGGTGATCACTGTGTAAAAAAAAAAATAAAAAAAAAAAAAAAAGTAAAAATGCCGATTCGGATTTTTATTATTTTTTTTTCTATTCCTGTTTTATTTGTTTGCCCATTTGCGACGTAACGGCCACGTTACAATATAGCTAGTAACCAAATTGTGTTTACGAGTTACAAAGGTTATTAAGGACACCTATGACATCTGATAATATACTCATATGTCAACATTTAGGAAGGAATAGGATCAGGTTTACATATTGTGCTTGACTTGAATTCTCCATTACATATATGAAACTTGGCCTTTTGATCAAGATCAAAGTGTAGTATCTGTTCTTCATATGCTGCACTTCCATTTCTTGTTCTCTTTCGGCGGAGGAGAAATCCTTCACGACTGAGACAATTTTTATTTTTGTACCTTTTCTCCACATTAAAAAAACGACCCTGGTGTCTAACTCTGTCCCGTGGGGAGGCATAGTAAATAGGTACAATATTATCGAAATGAAGGCCTTCATTTACTGACCAACCATTAAGTAGCAGAAAGCGTGAACACTCTCTGATTGCTTAAGCAAGCAGAATAATCATCTGAAATGAAAATTCCCAATAAAAGAAATAACTCTTGGAAAGTTCCTTAGACAATTTAAGACACAAAGAGAAAGAGGGAGAGAGAAAGAGAGAGGAGAGAGAGAGAAAGGTAGTAGACAGAAGTCAGTAACAAGGAATAAAAAATCTAAGAAGAATTCTGGGATAGTACTCGGAATTGGGAATCAGAAAAAAACGTAACTTCTTTTGGATATCAAAATCGGGATTGAAAAAATGCAAGCGTAAATTTCTGATTTCAAAAACGATTGTATAAATTTTTTTTATTTAAAACTTAATTTTCCATTGCTAGCATGATAATAAAACAACAAATATTTATTGATTTAAAACTAAAAATTATATATCATAATAACAAATTTAGCTAAAACTGAACATTCTACTTTTTAAGCGGTTTAAGAATCGGAATCGATAATTGTATCGGAATTGGGAAAAATATTGGAATCATCCTATCACTAAAGAATGTTCTTTAATTCGAGTTCCTCTAAGAGACAAAAAACATAAAGTAAATTTCAAAGTATCCTAACCAAGACTTAGCACCAATCGAATTCCTCAACTTTTTAATTTGTTTTTTGTTTTGTTTTTTATTATCGATGTCACCCGAGACAAGGCATTAATAATAATACTATAATAATAAAAAGGAAGAGGAAGATGGAATTACTTCAAGACAAATTAGGCCTGAAAGAGATATTACCATTAGCATTTAATCTCCTGGGCTCTAAAACAATTAGCTCTTCAAAAGTCCAATAGGGAAAGAAGGAGTTACAAGGTTAGTTGACAAAAATGTCTACCGCTAAACTGGTTAAGCGGATGACCACAAACTGATGATTTTGTCATGACTCTATCAGCAGAATATAAGTTGTTCTTTTTTATTTTTTAATCCTTCATGAAGCAACGGGAGCAAGATATCGTTTTCTTATGTTCAATCTCTCCCTAACAAGAGAAATATTACCTTTTGTTTTTATTATTGTTACACACGTTCAAATCGATAATTATTTTTTATTCACAACAGGTTTTTCTTGTTTTTAAATTACCAACATAAATGACCAATTACCCAAGGCCCTTACTAAGTCTTGTCGGCACCAAGGTTCTGCATATCTTTTAAACACAATGTAGGAACAAAATGGTTGTCAGAGAAACCAATCAGAACACATGTGGTAATCGTAGCATCAGACCACATCCGTGTGATATGAACATTAGCCACTGATCTTTGGCCAGTGATTTTAATTTCTACTATTTGGTGATCGGTTTTCAACTAGGCAGTATTAGCTATATTTTGCATGAACCGGTAATACCGGACATGGAATTTAGCCCTGGTCCGGTTATGCTAGCTTTCTCTGAAAGAGGAAGTTTACAGAAAATATGAAACATGAATATAGTCACATATATATATCCTGTTCATGAGACGATGATATACAATGTCTAACATTCCCAAATTGTCACCCATCTGATATTTGCCAGGATCAGTGTTGCTGAACTTCGGTGATCTAGCAAGAACTGGTGTGTGAACGTGATTATAGCGTATATAGTTTATGTATATCTTGTATCAGACTTGAACTAAGTTGATGATGACATAGGCACTATGAGAACTTAGAGGTCAGAAATGAAATGCGTGAGAAGTTTAACTAATAAAGGACTTTTCTGAATTAAAATATGCATTGGTGTATATATTTTTTACAGAAGAAAGTTAACTTTTAGAAGAAGTGACCACTAGACAAGTAATAATGTAATTGTTATGAGAATTATCTCCAATCAGAAGGGGAAAAGCTGCTAGCACTTTAGGCTCTCTCCTTATCTTTTCTCTAATGGGTAAGTGGTTAACTGACAACCTGAGTGGGGTAAGTTCGAATCCAATGTGAGCAGTGACTAAGACACTAGCAGTAACAGCAACAAATCAACAACTATTAGTGAAAGATAAGACAACATTCCGCCCAGAATAAATCATCATCACCATCGTCATCGTTATCATCATCATGAACATGAAGGTAAAGGTGGCTAATTGGTTAACAATACAGACTAATAATCTATGTGTGCCAAGTTCAGATCAAGTTCTTTCCACAGAAATATTTTCACTTATGGATGTTGGCAACCTCCACGTGGTCCCTCCCAGAAGTACCCGATGTCTTTTTAAAAAGAATTCTAATGCGAGAGATATAGGAAGGAAAACGAATGCCAACAATAATCATCTGATTTATTCAATGAATGATTCTCAACAATTATAACAAGTCTTTAATCGACACAGAGTGATTTGTATCATTAAATGTAATGAAAACAACTTTTTTGTTTTTCCAATCTCTCTGAAGTGGTTGGAAATCGTCGTATACGTTACGTCTAATTCAGAAGCAAGTTCTTGAACAGTTTTGCATGGATTGGCTTTGACTACGGCTCTTAATTGATTATTGTCAACATCCGATGGCCGAGCATTACGTTCATCACCTTCAAGATTCTTGTCGCCGCCACAAAATTTCTTAAACCACCATTGTGTTGTGCGTTCAGTAGTGGTTCCTGGGCCAAACGCTTTGTAGATATCGCGAGCTGTTTCAGCAGCTTTTTGGCCTAGCTTGAATTGAAATAAGAAACTTGTGCGAATTTGCTATTTTTCAATCTTGCATTCAACGTTCTGAAAAGAAGACATAATTGCTTTAAAACGATTGTAATTTAAACGATTAAATAGAGCGAAAAACACTTTCTTTAAAATGATATATAAAGTAAAGGTATTATAACAAAATCTTATGCGAGAATACGTCATTTGAAACCAAAATTAAAAATTCTGCAAGAACTTTCTTGTCAACCTAGTACTATATATAGGAGCAATTTAAAGATGTTGTTCGCTTCTTATCGGCTAAAGTGAAAACAATTTCCGGATCTTAACCAACCAAGTAACTGGAACTCATAAAGAAGAATGTGAATGTGAATGTGAATGTGATCTAAAATTAATTATTTCATTTATTAAACTATGGTTTATTTCCTTTACTATGAGTCACATTTTGATTGAATCGTTCTCACAAATGTGCGAGCATTGCTATCTCACAGTGCCTTACAATAGTAATGCTTCCTATCTCATTTTTTTATACTGCTAGTGTCTGCTTAACTTCAAATCCTTCTATGTCACATGATAACATTGACTGATTTGCCATTTGCCTCATATCAGGTGAAGTCACCCAAAAATAAATCTACATAAATTGTATTTGATTTTTTGTCAAATAGTATTTAGGTGATATACACATTTGTCATTGACCGAATACAGTTGCTTAGGACTGTTCTATTTGAAACCTTAAATAATTTTATTTCTCATAATTATTTATGACTTAACTTTTTGTCTGTTAAAAACGGGCAAAAGTTATAGTCTTAGACTGAGTGCTTTATGCCAAATTGATGATTGAATAGGGTTAAATTTGTACTCATTTTTGCATCAAATACTAATCTCTATTAACCCTAACTGGGCATCGAATGTATATCATAATACTTAAGTCGTTGTACCTTATCGTAAAGAAGATTCATACAAAATTTCAGCCAGATCGACTAGTAGTTTCCGAGGAAACTTCTAGATTAAATGTGGTATTGTGGTGACTAATCCCTGTTAATCTAACTGTGCATCGAACAGATACCATAATACTTAGTTCGCTGCACCTTGAAAGTCCACAGAAATTTTCAGTCAGATTGGCCGAGTAGTTTCTGAAACAAAAGGTGAAACGAACAGAAAGACTAAGAGAAATATAATATAGATTCTTTATATGTTTATAGTTTTATATTTTTATTTTACATAATATTTTATAGAGCTGTTACTGAACTTGACGTTAAGCATTATTTTTATTGAGTTTCGTTTTTTATGTACGAGTGGTGCATCTCCCATGTTTGAAGCGAGCATGATGCAGGCTGTAATGTCGGAATAGAGGCGACGCTGGTTTCAATCAATCTTCATCAATTATTATCACAAGCGACTCTAGCTCGATCATGATCCCCAATGGTTAATGGAAATGCTTCCTGCACGTTTGATCTCTGCAAAGGGAGACATAAAGATTTAAGCCTTTGTGACATTTTCTTACAAAAATGCCTAAAGAAAAAGGTTATCTGACCGCACTTGGGCCGGGGTTGATTGAAAGAAGGATCAGAAAGGAAATCAATGAAATTCTGCCTGAGATGATGCAGAAAGACAGAAAGAATTTCCGTTGCATTTCTGTTTCCTTGTTTTTATTTTTTTAATCTTTTTCACCCCCAAGCAAGACATATTGCCACTTGGACATAAGGGGCTACTATTTGGGGCCATGTCTATCTATAGACGATTATTTGAGGAGATAAGCAACGAGATGTCTATTCACATCACATTTAAACTTCTGCATCTTAGTACAGTCAGGGAAGCAAGGAACATGGAGGAAATTCCAAAGGAAAGAAACTATTAGAGTAGAAAGCCTGAGAAGGGTAAGATTTTGCTGATTGTCGGGTTAGTCAGGAGTATATACGTCAAGGAGGCACAAGTGCAATGAGTTCATCAGAACATGCTCCATTAAAGTACTTGTAAAACAGGGACAGAGATAAATCATTGCAGTGATGGGGCAGAGGTTGGAGCTTGGTTGATAGTGCAGGGCCTATTAGATTGAAGACTTTTTTTTACCCTATCTAAGAGGCAGAGATTAGTAGCATATGCACCAGCCCAGATGTGGTGACATTATTCTATGCATGGTAACGTAACGACTTCATCAATGTATCGCCAACAAATTCCTCCGTTTGTTTGTTCTTAAATTCTGTTTTTTTTCTTGATATGGAAGCTCTTGCAAAACACAGGCACTCAACTGTTTTGTTGGCCACAAGCTTCAATCATTTACCCCTTTATCGAACCCTGTTAGTTCAAACATGTTTCGCCAAAATCTGGAAAAGAATTACAAAGATAAACTTAAATAGATAATATATAAAAAAAACAATTTACAGTTGATATAAAAAAACAATTTACAATTAGTATAAAAAACGATTTACAATTGATATAAAAACAATTTACAATTGATATAAAAACAATTTACAATTGATGTAAAAACAATTTACAATTGATATAAAAAATAATTTACAATTTATATAAAAACAATAATTTACGATTTATATAAAACACAATTTACAGTTGATATAAAAAACAATTTGCAGTTGATATAAACACAAGAATTTATAGTTGATATAAATACAACAATTTATAGTTGATATAAAAAAACAATTTACAATTGATAAAAACAATTTACAGTTGATGTAAAAAACAATTTACATTTATATAAAAAACAATTCACAATTGATATAAAAACAATAATTTACAATTGATATAAAAAAACAATTTATAAATTACAGTTAATATAAAAAAAAACAACAATTTACAATTAATATAAAAAATGATGATCAATATTTTTGATATGCCCTTGACATATTGAAGTAAAATTTGTACTTTTCCAATTTTTTGTTCAACTCCAGCATGTATGTATGTATGTATGTATGTATGTATGAATGTATGTGTGTATGTATGTATTATGTACAACCTGTTACATTATCGTGTTACCGGCAACTAAACTGGTTCATTCATTATGCTTGATTGATGAAGGTTGAAGGTTCAATTCTTCATGTGGGCGACCGAAAAATATAGTTGCGAATTACTTAGAACCTCTATCCAGTCATGGCTGACGGAATGAGAGCATGCTACCCCTGGGAAGTAAATAAAGGGCTCGATTCGATATTCTGTTCATGTTCCCGAGTTCGACAAAAATATTCCCTAGCTTGATAACATACACCTGAAGAAGGTCGGGGGTTATATCGACTGAAACGGTGTTAAAATGACACTCAAGATGAGAACAGTAGTTCGATGAATCCAAACAATACGAGAAGGAATTTTCAAATCTTTTAATGATTTCTTTTTTACATGCCCTTATAAAACTTTCATTTTAATTCAGTTCAGTCAACGAAATAACACAGTTTATTTTGTTCCCAGTTAAAACCATGAATCAAATTGATTAAAAAACAAAGAAGAAAAAGTATTTTTTTTTTTTTACTTATTTAAAAAATTGTTACAAATTGTGTAGTGAAGAACTTTTCAACAACAATATTTAAAACTAAGTATATAAAACGACTATTTTTTTTTATATATTATTTCTATTGCAAATACTGTTAAAGTTAAAGTTTTGAAAGTGCAAGTGAGTGTCTTTATAAAGTACGTGTGCACTTAATTTTTTTTAACTTTATTTGTATTTGCAATATGAAAAAATATCAAAAAAAATATTATGAAAATCGATGTGCCTAGAGTTCGACCAAATAGACTCTTTAGAGCCAAATGATTTAACATTAAAGTAAACTTTATTTATAAAAAGTGCTCAACTCAGCTTCAGTCTCTGTTTCTTTCTTTCTTTTTTTTTTTTTAAACTTTTACAGTAAGAAATCGTCTTATTACCACATTTGAAAACAACTTTTCTTTTCGTTCTCTGTGTGCCTAACATCAAACGGAATTTCGATGGACAGATTTCTTTCCAAAAACTTCCCATCTGTCGAACACGTTGCCACTAGATTGCTTCCCGGAGTGTTTCAACATGACCCTCTTTAAAGCTAATGAAAATAAACACTTGTCATGAACCGTCCTCATTAGTCGTTGACCCCTTTATCCTTGAGTGGCTCTTGGCCTTGATAAGCAGTGACTCATCAGTAAAAACTGTTCCCCCCATCAAAGTTTTAATTTTTTTCAGGTATGATGTTACTTAATGTCATTAGCTAATACATTTAATGGAAAGTAAGTTGTCAAAGGTTTCACTCCCCTCCCCCCCCCAATAAAATAAATGTAACAGATTCGAGTAACGGGTTAAGATTGGGGAGGGGACGGTCAGTCATTAAACTAAAATTTGCTTGCAGAAGAAACAAGGAAGCATACATACGTAACGAAGGCAATAAATTTATTATAAACAAACAGAAACAAGCACATACATACTTACACATATACACAAGCGAATAAATACACGCTTGCAAACATAGGCCAGCCCTCACCGCCACAACCATCATAGACACACTTGGGGATGCAAACAAAAGCACACAGCCGCAGATGAACTTGGGAAATCATATTTCAGTTTGTTACACAATTTACATCTCAAATACAGGTTAACGCATCCAAATACAGACTCGGTGGTCAGAGGTTCGAATCCTGTCATAGTTAGCCACGTTGATGAACCATAATGACGACGAAACATATGTTCATGAATATATATATATATATATATATATATATATATATATATATATATATATAGTAAGTTATGAATATATATATGGCAATTAAGCTACACAGAATATTCCACGTCTCATTCTCGTGAGAATTTGTCAGGCTTATATATATATATATATATATATATATATATATATATATATATATATATATATATATAAAGCTGAATGTCTGTGTGTGTTCCTGGTCACGAATAGGCTCCTATATGGTTGACTATTATAGAAAACTGATCACAGATAATGATAGAAGATTTATCGAGACACAGGAATGGGTATGTTTGATCTGGTATAATGATGATTCATTAAAATTGTGGGGTCTGCGTATGCGCCTTGTCCACAAAGTATGGGAATAAAAAATTTAAAAATTAAAAAAAAACGTTTCCAAGTGTTTTGATATAGATGTACATAAGAATACTTTGATAAGTATGTTTTAACTTAAATAGGGATCGTATAATTAAATTGTGGGGTCTGCGTTCGCGCCTGGCCTCCATAGAATGGAAATAGGCACAAGCTTTAATAAAGACTTTTCATATCTATCTGTGTAAGTATACTTTGATAATTATGTTTCAGTTTGAAGAAATATGGTATAATAAAATTATGGGGTGTTCGTTCACGCCTGACCTGCATAGAATGGAAATATGTCACAAAGTTTAACAAGGTTTTTTTAATATAGATCCACAGAATATTGTGATAAGTGTTTCAGTGTGAACAGGTATGGTATAATAAATTATGGGGTTTATCTATTTTATTTTTACTTTCATCATATTTTGCTTTGGTTTTGATAGCCCCAAATTCGAAGCTATTTCTTTACAACCCTTCCTTTTCATACCCTATCATACTTTCATAAATCAGAGTCCATTTTCTGTAGGCTGTTTTTGAACCCAGTCAACGACGGGTACTTTTGCTAGTGTGTATATATATATATATATAGATATATATATATATCAGTGGCGTATCTAGGGTATGGCAGGCATGGCCCGTGCCATGGGCGCCACTCTGACATGGGCGCTTAAAGCAAGAATAACCATATAATTACTTTATTAAAACATTCATTTCATGGTTTATCTTTCGTTAAAATTGTGCCTGTATTATAATATTATGTAGGTTAGGTATATCTAAGGTATAAATTATTAAGAAGGGGCGCACATTCAAACTTTGCCATGGGCGCCATTTTACATAGGTACGCCACTGATATATATATATATATATATATATATATATATATATATATATATATATATATATATATATATACATTTTTTTAATTTTTTTGCTTTTTACAAGATCCCTTCAATAAGTTTCCAGCTTTAGTGATAGTGCACACAAGGAACCTAGTCCCTTTTAAAGTAATCTCCTCCAGCTGCAATTCACTTGTAGCATTCCAACAACTTCTGTAAGATGTCATGGAAGTCCTCTTGTGTGCGCGTGTCAATTTACTTATCTCATGTTGAATCTGTTTGCAGTCGATGAATTCATCTTCCAGCATGACCTTGCCCCACACAACTAAGAAACATCCTCAAAACAATTCTTCATATAAAAGATGGCACTTGTACTTAATTGGCCTTCAAATAGTCTAGGCACAAATCCAATTGAAAAATTGTGGTGAATCTTGAAGAAGAGATTAAGAAAATATAATCCATAAAATCTTGAAGAATTGAAGCGTGTCAATTGTATTGGTACTGAAACCAACACTGTACAGGGATCAGATAAAGAGGTTGGAAGCAATACAATAGCGCCGCTTAAGAAAAATTATGAAAATTAAATAGAACGATCTAATACCAAGTGTTGAATTACTCAACAGAGCCAACATGGACAGCATCATAGACATCTCTTAAATTGTCTCATATCGACAACCACCTCTAACATTTTCCTTGAGCTTCAGGAATAATCAAAAGTGATAGGGAGCAAGGCCTTGACTATTTGAAGGGTGGGGAACTGTCTTGATACTCATTTTGATCAAATAGCCTGTGACAACGATAGAGCACCCTTGGGGCCAACTTTGCGCAAATCTGCAGCTTCAGTTCCTCACGAATAATTGTGTATACAGTTCCCACATTGACATCAAACTGTGCGCTGATTTTCTCTATAGACACACGACGATCCTTATCCATGAAATTCTTTATTTGGCCAATCAACTCTGGTGTTTTGATTTCCTTACTTCTCTCACACCTCTCATCATCCCTCACAAACTCCCTGCCTTCCTTGAATCTTTTATGCCACTCAAAAACTTATGCTCGATTCCCCAGTTGATCCCAAAGCAGTCTAAAGCATTCCATGCGTTTCTGTGGTCCTTTTCCAAGTTTAAAACAAAATTTTATTGCGTATCGTTCTTCTGTACTGTCCTCACGTCCAGATTTCATTTTTGAAATTCATCAGCTATGACAATCAAGCTTTAGTAGGGTGTATTCCAATTCCTGCTATAGATGTTCATTTGAACCTGAAATCATAAAAATTAGTCAGTCATCTCATAAGATGTATAGCAACAACATACTGAAGTTTCAAGAGTCTATGACAATTTTAAATGCCTGGACAAAAAATCTAGAAACTTATTGAAGACACTTTCATTTCAACTGGAGCCGTTTGCTTTTGTTTGTATAAGTAAGTGGTTGTTGGGTGGTGGATAAAGGCAGTTTACAAATAATTTTGTTTTACAGTGTATTAAAATATTTGCAAACAACCTTTATTCACCATATAAAATATTTGTAAACAGCCTTTACTCGCTGTATAAAAAATATTTGTAAACAGCCTTTACTCACTGTATAAAATATTTGTAAACAACCTTTTTTCACCATATAAAATATTTGTAAACAACCTTTTTTCACCATATAAAATATTTGTAAACAGCTTTTACTCACTGTATAAAAAATATTTGTAAATAATCTTTATTCACCATATAAGATATTTGTAAACAACATTTACTGACTGTATAAAATATTTGTAAATAACTTTTATCCACTGTATAAAAATATTTGCAAACAGCACTATATGTTGTTGTCAAATGAAAACAGTCATTGAATTAGAAAACAATAAGAAGAAATACGCAATCAATGAGATGTCCTTTTATAAAGGAATGTGTAAATTAAGTAATCATATGACATTGATTACATATCTATATATATGATCAATATATTAGAAAGCTATTGATCTTCTATTGTGAATATGGATTTAATGGTTTAAATCTCACTGTCAGTGCTATAAATGACACAAGTTTACGGATATAGTGAAGGTTGTATCAAAGTATTTATTGTAGAGAATGGAAGAGTGGCAGCAGAAAAATGGCAATGAAGGAGTCTCCAATGCAAAACAAAATACCATTTTGCATTAGAAGCGGAAGCAAAAGTTAGGACAGTTGATGCAAAAGTACTGGTTGCAGCCATGATAAAAAGAGGGTGGATTGCGTTTCTGTTTCTGAAGTGAAATACTATACTAACAGTCAATAATTGAAAGATTACATGGAAACAAGCGCACATACAAATGCACCTTTATTGATATAAAAGAGGAAGGAGGAGGAGGAGGAGGATGAGAAGAAGAAGAAGAAGAAGAAGAAGAAGAAGAAGAAGAAGAAGAAGAAGAAGAAGAAGAAGAGAAAAAGAACACGAAGACGAGAAAAAGAAAACGAAGAAGAGAAAATAAGAAGACCAAGCAATAAAAGAAGAAGAAGAAGAAGAAGAAGAAGAAGATTTCTAGAATAGTTACAGGAGAATTTTTTCTAAAATAGAAAAATAGAATTTCAAGAATAAAAAAAGAAGAAAATTTCAAGAAGAAAAAAAAGAAGAAAATTTCAAGAATAAAAATAAAAGAAAATTTTAAGAAGAAAAATAGAAGAAAATTTTAAGAATATAAAAAAAGAAAGTTTCAAGAATAAAAAAAGAAACTATCAAGAACACAAAAAGAAAAATAAATAAATAAACTGACAAATTAACAGGCGACCAAAAAAGACAACAGAAATTGTTTGGAAATAAAAAAAAAAAAAAAAAGAAAACGACAGAATTTCTTCATAGCGCACTAACTGCTCATTTTCTTTTCTTTTCTTCTTTCTTTTATTCTTTTTTTTTTTTTTCTTCATCTGAGAATTGATGGCAAAGGTCAACGCCATGAAACAATGCCGAACAATCCATCAATTTTTATTTCTTTTTAGCTTGTCTTTGTGGAAAAGCAAAGAACAAGAAAAAAAAATCAGTTTTAGTCTGCTTTCAACTTACAAGCTTTTACAAGTAGAATGGACTATAAACATTCTCATTCCCATACCCCACCCCCACCCCAAAAACTAAAGAACGGACAGTTTTAAGGTACGTCTATTCTATCTTCACAGTTGTACAATAATACGATTGTACCTAAATTCGTATTACGTTATCACCTTTCACTCCCCATTTCAATAAATCAGATCGTCCAATCGCCAAAGATGAAATGCAAATTCTGTCATCGGCATCAACTTAAAGGTGACATTCGTTTTATTTATTTAACTCAATTAGGCCTCACTCTAATGGAACACCAAATCAAATAATTTCTTTATAAAATCTATAACGATAATATGCAATAATAAAGCTCACTGTTTAATTACTCTGAAGAAAGGATCAAATTCACGCCTGTGGACCTGTCTTCCGTTTGTCTGCTTTCCAACTGACTACAATATGGTTGTCTTCAAGTCCAACGTAAACAAGTTCTTAATGAGCCTTTCCACTTAAGTTAACAAATTTACCGAATTTCCATTACTAACGATTACTATATTGTCCAATTGACTACTGTACACTGTTTAACTCTTATCCTCGAGTGGCTTTGGACCTTGATAAGTGGTGATGCTTATGTAAAAAAAAAATTAATATAATCATCAATTTCTCACCGAGAGTTGTTGGAGCCTCTTTAAAAATTGTTGTGACATTTGCTAAAATTTTATTTATTCAATGATGCATGAACTTATATGATTGAGTCTTGCAAACGTATGCCGCTAACTTGTTCCCAAAAGTGCAATGTAATTCTTTGTGTGAACTGTTTTTTTTTGTTTTTTCTTTTTTTTTGCTTTTTTTTTTTAGTAGCCGTTCTCCAATAGAACCTTACAACTGGATATCAAATGGCCCCCGCTCTCCACTTTTGTGTGGCAGAACCTGCACTTGTCATTGCTGAGACCACTCATTCTCTTAAAAGCATTAGTCATCAACCTTGATTTATAATGTTGTGACCCTTCGGCTGTGATTATAGCGTAGTATCTGTGTTAATTGTGGCAGGCAGGGCTAAGGGTCAAAACATTATTATTATTATTATTATTATTATTATTATTATTATTATTATTATTATTAATTGATTTGAACGAGGGCGGGCGCTGGATCGATTATTATGATTCGAAAAATAAAAAATTAGATTGGGAAAAAGTGATTGACAACTGAAATAATAAACAACTACGAAAAGAATGTGATTTTAGAAAAACAGGAAAACATAATTTTTGGTTTGGATAAACAAATAACCAGATTTATGTTACGTCAGCAGTTGGGGTCTTAGCCACGTGATGATATGTAGATTTGAGCAGATTCTAACCAGTCGTTAGCTGAACATCAGAGAGAATGGACGACTCAAGAGGAAGTTGGTCTCTCCATGACGCAGGGAGCGACGTTTTCTCAAGCAGCCAAGATGTAAAGACATTGTAATCTCTGAAGATGCCAGTTGAAATCATGAAAATAAATGTTCGTATACAATCCAGGTTTGTGTCATGTTATTTACATCGGTTAAAAAGAACTGTTTATCTACAACTGTTTCGATACGTCCACGTCAATCGTTTCCTGTTAGAACTGTTGCATAAATATTAAAATATACACACTAGACAATCAACTAAACAATGCAACATATATACATACACGCATTTACACGTACATGAATAAACAGATGAAATATAAACCCCACTATTCAACATGTACGTTGTTTTGGAATATATTCATATACACACACAACGTAACAGATCTTGTGCAACCATTATCATCCTCTAATATTTCCAACTTGAGCCTAACAGACGAGTGTGACTGACCTACGATCATGTTATTTCTAAGTTAAACAAAAGTTAAACGAACTTTTATAAGATAAATAGTGTTAAAAAACTCCTCCTCCTTCCAAACACATCATCTCCTCATAATCTACACACCTTACTTCACCTTTCCCTCCCCTTCTTTGTATAAAACTGAACTTCAAAAACGTAACTATACAAAATTTCATTGCATATATATATATATATATATATATATATATATATATATATATATATATATATATGAATAAAAAAGAATACGAAAAGTATAAAAGCTTATAACTTTTCTTTATTCGTTTTCAATTGGTGACGTGCAGGAATACAAAATAATATTATGAAAAAAAAAATTAAAAAACTTTTTTATAAGTACATAATTTTCGACCGATCCTTCAGTCTTCATCGGTATATATATATATATATATATATATATATATATATATATATATATATATATATATATATATATATATATATATATATAAGGACTGCAGAAATTCTCTTTTGGACCAAAGTATCGTAGGTTTGCAACAACAGATGCCACATACAAATTCAATACATCTAGTCTAATAGCCACTCTCTTACGTAGTTTTCGACCACCATTTTAGACACATTCAGCCGTGATAATAAAATGCTACATTGCATCCGATGAGCAATAATATCACAATCGCAGCATCTTCCTCCTTTTTTTCTCAACATGTTTACTCCTAACACTACTACAAGTTGTCACCGGGACCAATTCTACATTTTCCACAAACACAGTGATTATACCGACCGTAACTGGCTCATAGAGACATAGACATAATATAACCTTTCCGATTTCCTATTCGTAAATAATAAAGGCTTCCTCGTCAAATGCTGTATATTCTTATTGTTTGAGCTCTGAAACTGCTCATATTCCAGAATTCGATTCTTCTCTTTACAAACGGTTACTAAACTTAAAATATGACGTCAATTACAGGTATATTGTTTCGCACGTCGTCAATTACATTTAATGCTTAGATAATTACAGTCGTTTGTATGTGTGTTTGTGTTTGCGTGCTACAATCTACAATGTTTTCTACAAAATTGTCATTACGCATTTAGTTACGTCTTCAAAGATTCAATAAAAATATGCTTCCGACTATATTTGTTTGGATTACGTTACATGTGCCGTAAACACAAGGAATTAGCTAACATTTTTCATTACTTCGACTACTATTTTCTTTATTATTATTATTATTATTATTATTATTATTATTATTATTTTATTTATACTATAGCCTTTTTTCGTGAGTTTTCGCTATCATTATATTATTACGCCTATCGCTCCGTCCGTTATCATCACTAAAAAAGGAAAGTGGAATGTTCCAAATAGACATTGTTTGTCACCCATTAAAATATTTAAAAAAATTGGTGTCGCTGTTGAGGCAAAGCTAATAAAAAATGATTTGTCTTTCTTGGCATTTTGGCTAAGATCAAAGTGTAGTATCTGTTCTTCAGGTGCTACATTTCAATTTCTTCTCTCTAGGTGGAAGAGAAATCCTTTACAACTAAGACAATTTTTTCTTCACGTTAAAAAACGACCCTGGTGTCTACATCTGTCCCGTGGGGAAGCATTGTAAATAGGTACTATGCTTAACGTAACAAAGTTTTATTATTAAAAAAGTAACTGGAAAAAGTTATTTACTTAAAAGTTATTTATTTAATTACAAAATGCCCTGGGAATGTTACTTCTGATTAATTACAAAATGCCCTGGGAATGTTACTTCTGATTAATTATAAAATGCCCTGGAAAATGTCCGTTCTGATTATTTCTTTTTTGTTTACTTGCCTCCCCACAAGGGCAGAATTGGACATGAGGTCGGTTAAAAATTTAGAGGGAAACCAGCTCCCCAAAAGGGGCACTCTGGTCAATAACAAAAATAAAAATTGTATCAGTAACGAAGGATTTCTCCTCCATTAACCAATACCAAAAAGGGGGGAATTTAAGTCACTGGAATGCTGAAACTAATACTACACCCAGAAATTCATGTTGAAGCAATGGTTGCCTAATCTCTAACCGTTTTTATGTATTACTTTCGAAAAGCTGCTGAAACAGTTTATAATTTAAACATTACTTTATTTCAAGTATATTTTAAGCAGTGGGTTACGGGATATGAAGTCAGTCCCGGAAATTACTCAAACCGTTTACGATTTAAACATTACTTTATTTCATGTATATTTTTAACCATGGGGTGGGGGATATTAAATCAGTCCCGAAAATGGGTGAAACCGTTTACGCATTACACATTACTTTATTTAATGTATATTTTTAACATTGGGGTGGGAAATATGAAGTCGGTTCCGGAAATGGCTGCAACCATTTACGTTTTGGGCATTACTTTATTTAATGTATATTTTTAACAGTAGGATGGGAGATAAGAAGTCGGTCCCGGAAATGGCTGGAAAAGTTTACGATTTATACATTACTTTATTTCATGTATATTTTCAACAGTGGGTTGGGGATTATAAGTCAGTTCCAGAAATGGCTGAAACAGTTTACTATTTAGACATTACATTATTTCATGTATATTTTTAGCAGTGGGTTGGGGATATAAAGTCAGTCCCGGAAATGGCTGATACAGTTTACGATTAAAACATTACTTTATTTAATGTATATTTTCAACAGTGGGGTGGCGGACGTGCAGTCAGTCCTGGGATTGAATGAGATATGCAAATATAGACTATCAGAAAGCGTCGCCCAGTATTGAATGAGATAGATGGAAAACATATAGTAGCAAAATACCCAGCATCGCCTGGGATCGAATGAGATAGGTGAACGATATATATTAGCAGAATATGCGACATCACCTAATAGGTGGAACTATGAGAATACCTAGAATTGATTGTTTGTAATGAAATAAGCAGCCCAGACACTATATTAAAGTTATTATTTAAGTAAGGGGAGGCGACATAGTGGGTTAAAGTTATGAAAATTATTGTCGAAATTAGTAACATATCCAAGTTTTATGAAAAATGATGAAATGTGCGTTACTTGATTGGTGTGTTTGTAATGATATAATAAGCCCAGACAATATATCAAATATATTATATAAGTAGGAGGGAGAGGCATAATGTGGGTTTTTGATTATAAAAATTATTGTCGAAATTAGTAACATATCCAGGATTATGAACAAAGATTAAATGTGAGTTAATCGATTGTGTGTTTATAATAAAATAATCAGCCCAGGAAATATATCAAAGTAATTATGTTAGTAAGAGAGGGTGATAAGGATGGTTTAAATTATGAAAGATAATTGTCGAAATTAATAACATATCCAAGAATTATGAAAAATTATAATATGTTATTTAATGCATTAGTGTATTTGCAATGAAATAATCAGACCAGATAATATATCAAAGTTATTTTTTAGTAAGTGGGGCGATGATATGGGTTAAAATGATGAAAAATAATTGTCGACATTAGTAACATATCCAAGAATTATGAAAAATGACGAAATGTGAATTAATTGATTTGTGTGTTTGAAATGAAATAATCATTCCAGATAATATATCAAAGTTATTATTTTAGTAGTGTGGGGTTGATAATGTGGGTTAAAAATATTTTAAAAAATTGTCGAAATGAGTAACTCATCCAAGAATTAAGAAAAAACGATGAAGTGTGAGTTAATTGATAGTTGTGATTTTTTTATGAAATAATCAGCCCTGACAATATATCAAAGTAATTTTTTAGTAAAAGAGAGAGAGCGACGAGGATGGTTTAAATTATAAAACATTATTGTCGAAATTAGTAACATATCCAAGAATTACGAAAAATGACGAAATATGATTTAATTGATTGGTGTGTTTATAATAAAATAATCAGCCTAGACAATATATCAAAGTTATTTTGTAAGTAAAGGGGAAGGAGATAAGGAGGGCTTTAATTATGAAAGATTATTGTCGAAATTAGTAACAAATCCAGGAACTACGAATAAATGATGAAATAGTTGATTGGTGTGTTTTTAAGGAAATAATCAGCCTAGACAATATATCAAAGTTATTATTTAGTATAGAGGGAAGAGCGAAATGTGGGTTAAAATTATGAAAAATGATTGTCTAAATTAGTAATATATTCAAGAATTATGAAAAATGATTAAATGTGATGTCATGCATTAGTGTATTTGTAATAAAATAATAAGCCCAGACAATATTTCAAAGTTATTATTTTATTAAGGAGGGGGCGATAATATGGGTATAAATCATGAAAATGATTGTCGAAATTAGTAACATATCCAAGAATTATGAAAAATGATGAAATGGAGGTTAATTGATAAGTGTGTTTGTAATGAAATAATCAGCCCAGCAAATGTATCAAATTTATTATTTTAGTAAGGTTGGGCAACAACGTTGGTTTAAATTATAAAAAACTATTGTCGAAATTAGTAACATATCCAAGAATTACCAAAAATGATCAAATGTGAGTTGATTGATGTGTGTGTTCGTAATGAAATAATCAGCATAGACAATATATCAAAGTTATTATGTTAGTAAGGTGTGCGATATGGTGAGTTTAAATGATGAAAAATTGTCAAAATTAGTACCATATCCAAGAATTATTAAAAATGATGACATGTGATTTAACTGATAGTTGCGTTTTTTTATAAAATAATCAGCCGATACAATATATCAAATTGTTTATTTTAGTAAATGAAAGGGCGATAATGTGGGTTGAAATTATGAAATATTATTTCCGAACATGGTAATATATTCAATAATTATCAAAAAATGATAAAATGTGAGTTAATTGGCCGGTGTGTTTTTAATGAAATAATCAGTCCAGGAAATATATCAAAGTTATTATTTTAATAAGGGGGCAGTACAGTTTTAATTTAAAAAAAAGCATGCCCAACAACAATATATTACACATAAAAAATGCTGCTTTGGAATGTCCACAGGTCCCGCTATTTACATTAATGCAACATGACAATTCATTAGGTACTATCGTTAACACTTGAACATCATTATTTCGATTTCCGAATTTCGATACCGTAACGAAGAGGAACCAAAATGTTTACACACATTCTCCTCATTACTTATATTTCCACACTGTGTACAAAGGTTATGCACCGCTCTCTCTCTCTCTCTCTCTCTCTCTCTCTCTCTATATATATATATATATATATATATATATATATATATATATATATATATATCACTGCGTGTACTTTCATTACGTGCGTGTGTATACATATGTTGAAATAATCGCTATTACCTCTGTAGTGGAGGGGGGGTCAGAAATTTAAGTGAGATTAAATTTTCTCGCCCCAAACAAATAAAAAAAGGAATGAGAATGAAACGATAGGTGTGTCAGAATTTTTGTAGGAATTTTTGACACCCCTAACACGAAACTGCGAATAAAATATAAAAATCTCGTAATTTCTCTGTTAACAGTGGGTTATTTAATTTCTTTATGGATTATACTTCCAAAATAAACCATTAAAGTTGTTTTAAAAGTAATAGAAATATTTTTTAAACAGTAATGAATTTTCCGAACTCAATATTTTTCAATTTTTAAACTTTAAAAATCTATCAAAAATGTTCTATTGATTCTATTTTTACGATATTTTCAGGGTCAATGTGAAATTTTATGCTCTTTCCAATAAACCGAATATAATATTTTAGACAAAGGTTTTTTTTAAATTCACACCCCCTCCCATTTTCAAGTGTCTATTAAAAAGTAAATAATTAATTTACTCACAAATTGAAGAGAAAAGGTCAATAAATAATATATTCAAATTTAAAACAAAAAAACGTAGTGTTTTTTTTTAGAATTTTACCTGTAAAGTTTGAAGTTTTAAACCTTTTCTTTAAAACCACGTTATTTGTTTGTTTGTTTTTTTTGTTTTTTTTTGTTTTTATTTTTTAATGGAACCTTGGTCCTTGCTCCTTTAATTGAAAAAAGAAATTAGGGCTTGAATTACATTTTTCGAGGAGTTATCAGCTTGGAAAGACAGGGGGCCGAATAATTCACGCCTCCCATTTTGAAATGTCTATTAAAAAGTAAATAATTAATTTATGTACCAAAGTCTTATATATCACAAATTGAAGAGAAAAAGTCAATAAATAATATATTCAAATTTAAAACAACAAAAAAGAAGTTTTTTAGAAATTTACCTGTAAAGTCCGAATTTTAAAACCTTTTTTTAATGAAACCTTGGTCCTTGCTCCTTTAATTGAAAAAAAAATTAGGGCTTGAATTAAATTTTTCGAGGAGTTATAAGCTTGGAAAGATGGGGTGGAATTATTCACTATTTTCACGAAATTTCTGACACACCTAATGAAACGACACCTCCTTTTGATTTAAATGAACCGCATTTATTTTTTAAACAACAACGATAAGGTGATTACTATATTTTTTTAAACAACAGCAATAAGGTAATTACACAAAGGTAAATAAATGAACAAGGTTGTTTTCTTTGTGAACGGTGACTGAGGTAATTAAATGTTTTTATGTAAAGAAGAAAACTGTTCTTTTTCTCGCTTACTTAGCGGAGAGATATACAAGGGTAAAAAGAGTCCATCAGGGTAACAAGTCCATCTCCACGTGGAGGAATTAATTGTTGGACGTACGCGTGTTTAACGTCCAACACGGACGGGTCGACATTGATGTTTTCGCCATGCTCAAAAGGTCGACTGACTCGTTTGAGTGCAAAAAAAATGCTCTTTTTATAGATCCAGACCAGCTCCAGACAGCATTAGCTTCTGCTGATATCTTCGCTTTTCCAAATTCGTAAAAAAAGATTATATTCTTAATTTTCATTAGCTGGTTGTGTCACGTGACCTGCTTTCAACTACGTACGCCAAAAATATTTTATTTTTATTTTTGTTGCTGTGTGGGTATATTTGAGTTTGAACCGTTGCTGAGAGATTATGTTTTTTTCAAAAATGCTCGGGGAAAATCGAAATCAATAATGGTTCGTTATTTGCGCGCGCGAGTGTGTGTGTGTGTGTGTGTGTGTGTGTGTGTGTGTGTGTGTGTGTGTGTGTGTGTTTGACTGTACACCTCTCATACTTCTGTTTGTATGACTATTCTAGTGGATTTTTCTAGCGATTATTTCAGCATATGTGTGGAAACTTGATGAGAATTAGCAGCGAACCGAATGTTAACGCATCCACCATGAGAGACAAAATGAAAAATCGTCTTTTGCACATGGCTCCACGCATCGCTTCCGCTTGGGAAGAAAAAAATAAGATAACTAATTATAATTATCGACCAATGGCAGAGCTCCGCGCCTAAAATAAGCACCTCAAATATCACAGTCACTGGGAGCCAGTTTGCCACTATAAAACGAGGGATTTGAGGGAACCGAAAGGTGGGAAGCGGAGATTCGCCCTGCTGCGTCAGTGAACGCACGGACAGATTCTCCCACCCGACCTAAAGAGATGGAGAGAAGAGAACTCGCCCCGCTGCGCCAGTAAACGTATGGACGGATTCTGTCACCAAACCTGAAGAGACTTAATGAAGAAGAAAAAGAAATAAGGCACCAGTGAACTGAAGCTGATTACGCTCTCATGTTATGGGCCAAACGCCTTCAACTCTAAACACTGCCTAATTCACACAAACCAAAGAAGAGAGGAGGAAAAGGAAGACGAAGACGCCGGGCTGCTAGCTGCTGATGAAAAAGTCACTCGCTTTCCAGTTACAAGCCAGGACACGCATCACTGACAGCAGGATGACCGGCATACCCTAACCCTCTCCATCGTCCAAAAGATAATTTACATTTTACGAACAGTCATTCCTTGTCAATTCATACATACCTACAAATAGTTTACGAACATTCATTCCTTGGCAATTCATACATACCTACAAACATTTTACGAACATTCATCTCCTTTGTTAAATCACATTCCATCCTACGAACACTTTACCTCTCCTAATACAAATTGTTGTTAGTAAATAAAGTCGGTTCTCAACCTTCAACATTCGTCTGTCTTTAATTATATGGAGTCAGAATCTACACACTTCCAACGTTGTTCGTTTAATGTATTCTTTGTTGTCGCCTCTATGGCATCCTTTCCTACATCTAATCCTTTTCATAGACCCGAGGCCATATATGTACAGTTCAAACGTGTTCTTCTTAACTTTAACTCGAAATAGTGATTCATTTATTAATATTTAACAAAAACAAGACATAAAACAATATTTATCGCTATTATACAATTTTTCATCGTACAGGGTGCAACACATTTTAGTCTTTCAACTATATGTTGCTAATGGACTTATGCAAGTGTTAATGGTGTTTTCATTTAGCTAATAATTTGCCATTTTCTTTTTCAGTTATCTTCATTAAGCAATATAGTTTGGATTGGTACATATCACGCTTTTACTGTAGAAATGTTTTTGAAAAATGGTGAATCTGTAACTGCAACACAGAGATTTCCGAGTTTATTACAAGTTAGGATGACATGATGATGTTTCAGATAAAAAATCTATACAAACATGGGTTGCAAATTTCAAAGCTACAGGTTCAGCACTTAAAAGAAAGCCACCTGAAAGGCCTCGAAGCGCTCGTATGCCTGACTATATTCGAGCTGTGAGACTTTCTGTTACTCAGTTTCATACACGTTCAGTTTACAAACATGCTTTGGCCTTGGGATTGTCTGATTGAACAGTCATAAGAATTCCACACATCGATATGCAGTTCAATCCATACACATTAATAATTGCTCAGAAACTGAACGAGCGCGACTGGGAAGATCACATTCAAAATGTGGGATATATTTCTGCCGCACCCTGTATTATGTTCATGCAACTAAACCTCGGTTTTACTGAATACAAAATGTAAAACTAAGGATGCCGCTAGAGTACTGTTGAAATTATCCCTTCCGGCTCCCCCTCAATTGGGGATTCAGTGTTATGTAAAATTGACACTGAGTGATATATTTCAATAGTGAATATTTTGATCATCGTTTGATAACCTGAGCAATCTAAGACGATTATAATTTATTTGTTAAATATTTTTTTAATAAAAAGTTTTGTATCATGCACTCCCTTTAAAATACGTTTTTTTTTTTTGTTTTTTGTTTTTTGTTTTTTACTATTTCAGAAATTGAATGTCAGAATTGAAAACAAAGAATAATTGTTTGCCGATATGCGATTCCGTTTCCTGCGTTATTTTAATTAATTTAATTAAAAATCAGAAAATCAATTAGCAAATATAACATTTTTTTTTAATATGGATCAAACGTGGAACTGCGGCGTGGCCCCTAGCGTTGATAGAGTCAGTTAGATGATGATAGTCTTTGAGTATTTCAACACAATGGATATCCTCTGTAGAGGTAGTTGCGCGTATAATTGTGAGGCAAGAGTAGCGCAATCACTAACCACATCTCTCCTGAATTGGTACTGCTTGAGTCCAGTTACAAGGAGAGGTTCAAGACTGACTGAGGCGAGGATTGCGCAATTTCCAACCAGACGTCTCCTTGCTTGAGTCCAGTGGCAAGAAGACGTCCAGGACGACTGGAAACAATGCCAAGATAAGCGGAGAGCACATACAGCACTTGGAATTCCCAAATGGTCACCCATTTTAGTACTGACCAGGTTCAACGTTGCTTAACTTTGGTGATCAAATGGGAATTGGTGTGTCAATGTGATTATGCCGTACGTTTATTAAACCGCACTAATAATTATTACAAATTGGCTATAAAAGTTATGTTTTAACAGAGGAAGATATATATACGAGCTTGCATAGTACAATGGAAATAAACAAAACATTAAGAGAATAGAAGGGTCACCAGTCAGCAAGTGCTAACTAAGATATGAACATAGGTTTTGCAAATGAAAAATTGAGAAAAACGAAATTTTATAACAAAACATTTTTATTACTATAATTTTACAAGTTATGTTTAGTTGGTAAATGTTCATTTATGCAAATTCGTGCTTGATACAGAAAGTTGATTAAGTAGTCAAAAGTCTAAGAGGTGTGTATGTCAATATCTTCACAGTGTGAATAATGTGTATATGTAAGTAATAGACAGTGTTGCATTGTGTATGTGTCTTGGTTTACCTTCTTCTTGTTTGCACTTACATAGCTGTGATTAGTAGTTCGTTTCTGTTCACCCGAATTTTGCTAGTGTGTAAGAATGTGTGTGCAAGATGAATAAAATTGTATATGAGCCATTGAAGATTTCTTTTTCCACCTTCCAACGCCCCAGCAAAAGGCACATGGGGGGGGGGGTCCTGTTCAAGATGCAGCAGGCTGGAAAAATCTGATTTTGTTAACCAAGTCACTATTTTTATAGACTTGATTACTTCGGTATATTATTGTTACTTTTTAAGTTTAAAGCGATTTTCATTGGTTGAAAGTATTTTGAATTAACATGTTTCTATGAAAATTAAATTGTTTGGGGGAGTGAGGAGGAGAGTAGATTCCAATTTCCATAGAGAAATCAAGAGGGTAGCTACTCGAGATATGTGTCATTTAGCGTTCGTCTGAATCTTATCTCAATTCAGAAACTACAGAACCATTCCCGAAAAGGCAGATTTATAACTGAACCCCATGTTCTCTTGAATTAAAAATCCATAATAGCACATTATCATGCTGTATTCACTTGAATGTACCAAATACAATAATAGATATAGTTATCTATACACTAAAGAGATTTTATTAAAGGAAAATAACGTCCAATAAGGCAGGAAAAATTATTATCTTAATTATTAAATGCGTTAGCAATATGGGACAATATGAAATCTTCATTTTTTAAGTATAAGTAGCAATCGTCACGTATTTTACCCTCACATTAAAATTTAATTTAAAATTAAAAGGCCAAACTTCTTATTTAAAACGCTTCAAGTTCACATAAAAAAGCCCAGCATTTAATTAAGAAGGCTCAACTTCAAATCAAAACGGTTAAAATGCAAATTTGAAAAGTCAAGTTCAAATTAAAAAAGGTTTAAGTTTAAAATAAAATATTCAATTTCAAAGTAAAATGATCAACTTTAAGGAGCATAATTTCAACTTCCAAACAAGCGCTAATTTTCAAATTAAGATTCTTAAGTTCAAATCAGAAAGACTGAACTTCAAAATGAAAAGCTCAGCTTCAAATCATAAATTTCAATTTCAAAATAAAAGTTATAATTTCAATAATTAAGAGCTCAATTTCAAATATTCAAAATAAAATGACTCAATTTCATAATCAAAAACTAAAGTTCAAATTTAAAAAAATCAAATTCAAATTCAAAAGGTCAATTTCAAATTAAAAAAAAACTCAACATCACTTGAAAAAGGGTAAATTACAAATTAAAAATTTTTCACATCAAATTAAAAAATATTTAACTTTAAATTAAAAAAAAATCAGAATTGTAAATTATACATTTTTGCACCTGCGGAAGTGGGGCGTGACGGTGGTTCAGTCGTCAATGTCATGCACTGACGACCTGGGTATCCTAAGTGCGAATCCAGTTCGTTCTGCAAAAATTACTTTCACTTAGGATGTTTGCAACCTTCATGGGGCCCCTCTCATATGTACCTTATGTCTTTCTAGAAATAATTCTGACTAGAAAAATATTACAAACAATTTCTTCAGCATTGGAATTATTAAAAGGCTGTTCACTCATGTCTTGCCGTTACTCAAGAGAATATAAAATAATGAGAAGCGTTGGGCGCCATGACGTGTGATTTTCATTTTACTTTTATAAATATTGTAGGTATGGAACATTATCGAGTGAGATGGAAGAGTACGAATGGAAAATCAATTTAAAATGCGAAGTATAACTGGAAGTAATCGGTAAGCGAAGAAGATGTCATTGTTAACGAGAAAAGTGATGCTGTGAGGTGTTCTCATGCAGTGTATGGATCATTGTAAGGGTAAAATTGAGTTACTTGATTATTTTTTAACGTTTTATACATAATTTAGTATGTAATAATGTAATAGTTTAAGAAAATGTCGTAATTATGAAGTGTCTGTTAAATGCAAATAAAATATATTTAATAATGGAAATGCGTTAGGTTAATGAAATGTAAAGAGCTTGATAAGTTTGTTAATTGCAGATCTGGTCCTTCGTAGATGTTAGAGAAAGTGTTCAGGAATCATGCTGTTATGAAATACGTGTAGTGCAATATAAATTCTGTATATCGTTTACATTTTTTTTTCGGATGAATGCCTCTGTAATATAAGGAATAAATATAATATGAATGAATACTCTGTTTAATACAACATACGTTTATGTAGCGATGGTGTTGTAATATTTTAAGGTAATTTAAATGTGATTATAACAATTCAGATCTGTCATACTTCAGAGAGGAAACGATACGATGAAGATAATCATTTCGGTTAAGAGAATTCTTGCGAAGTAATTGGGAGGGTAGGAGGAATTGATGGAGAGAGAATGAAAGGCTTTGTATAGTCTTTGTGGAAATGCGTATTTGAGAAAAGTGTTTTAGCAGAATAAATGTAGTAATCTGTCTATGTGCAAAAGCAATCTTGCAACATTCGACTTATATTTGTGATGAGTTGGAGATGTGATTTGAATGAACACTAAAATGCTATTGCCAAGGATAGCCACTCTCTTTCTTTTTACATTCCGTTTAGATATTCTCTCTCTTCTTCATTCCCAAAATCAAGCAAGAGTTTTAGCATGTGGTCGTCATTTACGACCGATGAAGATTATTCTGCTCGTTTGTTAAAACATAAGTACGAAGCCGATGCACAATAAAAACGAGGAGCCAGACATGCGAAATGCAAATTCTGATTTGTGGAAATCAAAAATGAGACACGGACTATGCTGACACACGAAAGCAAAAAAAAAAAAAAAAGACATTCAGACGTGTGTACAGCTTCCCTAGGCCCATCTGCACATATTTCCACACTAATTGCTATCCACTCACACACGCTAATAGAACTAAGCCTTGTGTCTACTTAATGAACATTTTTCACCAAAAAATACTTTCCAAACCAGGAGCAACGCTGCAAATTTTTAATCAAAGGAACTTTTCTATTTACAAAGACAGCTATTTTTTTTTTTTAATAAGTTGAATTTATTTACAAGAAATAAAAATGATAATTTAAGTCTTACCCTCTTAAAATAGAATGCAAAACAGAATTTCTAACCTAATAGATCCTGTATTGTCTGCCAAGTGCCAGTCCCTGTCGCATCACCACAGTATTGCATCGCTGTACTTGCTTCATAAGGACTTTCACAGAATGTGCTCTGATGAACATACTGCATTTGTATCCCTCAACAAAAATGCCCCCTGTTGGATTTCAAGCTTGTGTCATATGTGAAGAAAATTAAGCTTCCATCATTAGTACAAAAACACATTGAAGTTTACAAATTCATGAGGACTTAAGTTTGGAACCATGGAAGGAAAGCATGGAACACAGAGTAAATGTTATATTAACTAATTTTTTTTTCTTAACATTTTCACCCCAAACACGGCCACAATGCCCATTTGATGTAGGGGGCTACTATCTGAGACATAATTTGCAGGGATACTATGTAGGGAATTGAGCAGCAAGATGTCTTTTTACATTACATTTGAACTTCTGCATGTCAGTACAGCCATGGAAGCAGAAACCCGGAAGGGAATTCCAAAGTCTAACTGTCCTAGGGAAGAAACTATTAAAGGAGAAGGCTTTCTTACATTTGGAGATCTCTACTGTGTAGGGATGCGATTTTGCTGCTTGTCGGGGGTATTTACATTGAGGGGGTACAAGGGTTTGTTGTTTGTCGGAGTACCTAGCATTAAAATACTTGTAAAACAGGCAGAGGGATGCAACATTTCGTCAATGGGACAGAGGTTGAAACAGTGCGGGACCTATTAGATTGGCAACTCTCTTTTGAAGAGCGAAAGACTAGTAGTAGATGCACCATCCCAAATATGACAACAATAATCCATACATGGACGAATGGTGGCCTTATAAAGGTACAGATTACTCTCAGACATAAGTAACTTTCTAGCACGGTAGAGACAGCCAACCTTCTTTGTAGCAGCCTTAGCAATGCCATCAATATATTTGTTCCAACTCATGTTCCCCATGAACGTTAAGCCATGAAGTTTGAACGAAGTACTTTCAGGTAATGTATCATTACCATAGCTATTAGTGGTTGAGGTTTCTTATATTTATTAAAGTAAAGATGCTTAGTCTTGGCAACATTGAAAGTTACCATCCATTTTTGTCCCCATTCTTGAGGTCTTCTTCTAAGATTACTGTCATTACCTAAGCGTTCATTCGTTTTCTCCTTGTATATGTTATACAGTATCGTCAGCAAATATGCCCATCTCAGAAGCAATTTTATCAGGGAGGTCATTTATGAATATCAGAAATAATAAAAATCCAAGGATGAACCCCTGAGATATATCCATATTTATACAGGGTGGAATGATAAAATCGTCTCCCTAGAAAAGACTACATGATTCCATTTCCATTTGATGCAATCCGGTTTTCTTTAATTGTTGCAGACCATCTACTAATTGATCAGTGGTGTACAAATCCCAAGAGCGATAGGAACTTTCTATCATGTCTGAAAGTGGCACAATATTCAACGAGTGAGATCGGAGATGCACTGCTGTACAGTTCATGCTCTTTACCAAAAGCTGGACCATTGCCAGCACCCTGAAAATGCATCGCTGGATTGCCATGAATAACAGGGATGCGCCTAGGGTGATGAAAACAAAGTTTCCAGCCACAGTTATGGTCTTTGATGTGATTTCAAGTGAGGGCCACATCATGCCACCTCACATCTTCATAGTCAGCTTCAAAGTCAACACCAAAGTGTGTTTAGATGTGTTGAAGAGTGTGATGATCCCCTGGTGCAATCTCGTGGCTGCTGGCAGACTCTGGATGTGGCAGCAAGATGTGGCGCCGGCCCACTAATCCAAAGAAACCCAGGCAATCGCTTCAGGAAGAGTGCTATGACTTTGTACCCTTCTCTCACTGCCTCCATCTTCCACTGACCTGAACCCGCTAGACTACTTTGGTCATATGTCGAGAACATCACCAACATGACCTCCCACAACACCAAAGCCAACCTGATCGCCGCCATTCATCGAGGATTCACCAAGTTCTGCCAGCACTTGTGGAAAAGGCATGCACCCAATTCTGGATCTGTATCAAGGCAGTGATTGGAGGCTGACTAGATGTCATCTCTACTACATAATCAAGTTGCCTGAATTGATTTTTACAATGAAAGTTTTAAAATAAGCTGTAGTGTTGTTTTCTTTAGGGCGACAATTTTATTGTTCCACCCTGTATCATACTGTTTCGATGTACGGTCACGGAGGACAACCTCGATTCTTCACTTATTTAAGAAGGATTTAATTATGTTAAGTATTCTTCCAGTAATAACATATGATCTAATTTTCATGAGAAGACAATCATGCCATATCCTGTCAAAAGCCTTAGATATATGTAAGGCTATTGCCCTAGCCTCCCCTGCTTTATCTAGTGCATGGTATATACGTTCAGTTAAGATATCTGCAGTAGAACGGGCTTTCCTAAATCCATACTGTTGATCGGATAGAAGTTTAGTAGCTGTGAGTTGGTGGGCTAGAGCTTGATTTATTATGAACTCAAATATTTGGGGTGAAAAAAAAGAGGAGGCTAATGGGGCGATAATTTAATGGTCCAGTTCTTTCGCCATTTTATAAAACTGCACGTCATCCTGAGCCAACCAGCAACGGGATAGTTTCCCACCAACTTCTCACAGACTGAGTAAAGTTCTCCCTTTGTCAATTCAGTACCAACTTCAGGTACTTTATTTTCTAGTTTGAAGACAAGGTTTCCTTTTCCATCTTGCCACAGTTTCAATCCCAAAGCTTCTCTACCATCTAGCAACTCTGCTGGTTTTGCAGTTAATCCATATTTCTCAATATGATCTCTCACCTCTGTCTCCTCCACAAGAATCTCATCAATATATGAATTAGTGGCCCCATCTACTTTATAATACTTCTTCAATACCGTCTTCAGGAGAGCAGTCATGATTTTTGGAGCTGAATGTAGCCCAAAGTCTAACCTCGTCAGACAATAAAGCTGTCCCTTGTACTTGATCAGTTGCTACTGCCAAAGCTTTTCATCCATATGAATCTGCAAATAGGCCCACTCTCTCCTCTCCATTTTCTCCATGAAGTCAAATACAACTGCCATAAGTGACAGCACTCCTTTTTCTTTCCCTGACGAAGGCTTCAGGATTCCGTCTTCTATCCATCTGTCCACTTCTTTCTCAAATTCTTTTCTCGTCTCTCCATGCAATGTGTTCTCATAGCAATCCACTTTATTTCATAGTTTTGGCGGACCAGAGATCCATTGCCACTCCATTGTCAACCTCTCACCATCAAACTTTGCCAGGAAATCCTCATCCTCGATGCAGCAAGCCTCTGGTTTTTGTTTTTTGATGTTCTCTCCACTTTCTACTCCTGCCATCCCTGTTGTGCTGAGGAATCCAAAAGTCACTTGGCCTTCCCTCCATGTAGTGCCCCCCAACTGGTAGATTGCCTTCATACCTAGCACCATGTCAACAGTACCGATCAGACGGTGCAATGCAAGAGATTGCAGCACAATGGACACACCTTGCACCATCACTTCAGCTGTTGTCTCTCCCAGGCATCTCACCTCCCTACCATCCACGGTCCTGATAATGCTGACTCCACTCCATGATTAAGCGACATTCCTTGCTAACAGTGTCATGGTGCAGCCAGTGTTAGCAAGAGCTACGGCTTTTTTTCCATTGACATCTACATCTAATTGTGGCAATGATTCATCTGGCACCATTTCCGCACAGAAGGGGTAACTACTGGTGCAACAGTTCCCCTTTACTCATTTCCCTGGTCTTGTGCGGCAACACAATTTCTGCTGATGTGTCCCACCCAGCCACAACGGTAGCAAGTGATCCCTGGTCTCGGTTCCTTGCAGTCTTTAATCAGGTGGGGACTCTGTCACCGAAAGCACTTTATGGCAAATTTACCCTTCTGTCTCCTTGCCACCTGCCTCTTGTCATCCAAGAAGTGAGGGGGGAGGTCTTCTGCTTGTAGCCACAGCCACAATTGAACTTTTGACCTTCTTAATCAGAACTCTAGTGTGGACCAAAAGATCATCCACCTCCATGTTACCAATCCGTGTTATTCTCTGCATATTCGCAAAAACTTCTTCCGGGGAAACCATTCACCAGGTACAATCTCACAGTCATTTCTAGGCTCTTACCCACATAACCAGCCAATCCTGCCAGTCTCTGAGGCGAAAACATCAACCGACTCACCAGTCCATCTCAACTTCGAAAGCTTTCCAAGTGCCTCAAGGGGTCTCTCTGCGAATGCTAATTTCAGTCGCTGTTCTACTAGCATCTTTCTTTTGTCTTCTTCTCATATTTGCTGGTATATTGTGAGGGCTTCCCCTTTTAAGTGTAATGGTAGCAAGTTACCCACATCTTCAATCTTTTGAAGCTTTGTCACCATTTTTAACTTGTCTAACTATTTAACTAGGTCCCCTTCTCCAGTAAAGGGTGTCAACATTTGACCACTTAACTTCCAGTTAGTCATGTTCATTAAAGTATCCGAAATAGCTCTACAAAAGAGTAAGCTGGTTAAAAGTGCTCACCCAACGCAAAGGCACCGTTTCTCCTTTCTCCAATCTACCTTAATGATCTGTTCACCTCCTTTTATGTCCTACTTCAACAAAAAAGAAAACTGCCTTCCTCATCATGCACTGCCTTCCCATCGTGCATAAATGAGTCAACCATTTTGTCTATCCTTTTTCACACAGAGCAATAGGTAAGCCCTTCATTTTGTTTGCAGATACACCACAATATAGATAGAAGTCATTAAACCTTTACGAAGATAGCTAGAAGCGACTCACAGTTAAGGAAAACGGATATACTGATAAAATATATGATAATGAAAATGTTGTCTTCACTAACCATATTCCATGATTTTCAATAAGAAGGAGACATATCCAGACCGCATCATCAACTCCACACTTGAGAAGTTAACCGCTCCTCTATTTTATAATCTGACTAACTCTAACCTTAACTTAACCCTAGTATGCTTGACTATAGTTTTATTTCTTTTCGTACATTGAGTTGTGTTTTGTTTTTTGTTTTGTTTATTTTTGCTTTTTATAATTGCAGCTGTATTGAATTGCATTGTATTGCTATTATGTTTATTGCAATCATGTCTACTTCTTTGACTTTAACAGGGAGGGGGAGATCAAAGCATTTTTTTATGCAAGTAGGATAGGTTTCCGTTCCTTCAAATATCTAACTTCAAGATTCTGGCTTTTATTTTATTTTTGCATGTACTTGATCTATTGTTAATGTTATCAATAAGACATACAACACTGGCTTGGCTATGTGACAGTTTTACAATAGTGTGCTTTGTTTTCAAATGTCTTCAGGTGTGTGTGTGTGTGTGTGTGTGTGTGTGTGTGTGTGTGTGTGTGTGTGTGTGTGTGTGTGTGGTTTCTATGGGTCTATGCATGGATGCACAAACCGAAAGACGGAGGAAGAGGAAGGGCTAAAAAAAGGAAACATTCAAAAACTAAAAAAAAAAACAAGACATAAGCAGATAAACAAAAACTACAAAACATTTGACGATTGCAATTGAAATTAATCTTATTTGTAACCCAAATACCGAGACACATTACTTTCCTTGTTACCAAGATCAAGTTTCCTTCCTTTTCTGTCCTCTAGTTACCTACGTAATATATGTATATACCTACATATGGAAACTTGTGAAACCACAAATAAAGTCTTTGCCTTATGCTTTTGAAATTAAGACTCTGCGATGAACTTGTGGCTCCAATAGTTGATATTTCTTAATGTCTCTATGAGCATTTAGAAAAAAAGTGATTCTCTTTTTTTTTCTTTGACATCGCCATCAAATTTTTCTACATGTGTTTGTACATACTAAAAACACGCATCTCATTTAGATGGAAACGTAAGTCTCTTTGCATCTATATCAGATTAATAGAGAGTAATAACATACATAACTAGAAGAAGAAGAAGAAGAAGAAGAAGAAGAAGAAGAAGAAGAAGAAGAAGAAGAAGAAGAAGAAGAAGAAGCCTTTGATAGAGTATGGCATAAAGGTTTACTTCACAAGATCTCCAGCTACGGTATAGTTGGAAATGTCTTCTCAATTATTAAATCATTTCTCTCTGATAGGTTCATAAGAGTAGTAGTTGATGGACAGAAATCAGAAGCTCACAGTATTAATGCTGGAGTCCCTCAGGGGTCCACACAGGGCCCAACTCTTTTCCTGATCTACATTAATGATCTTCCAAATCACATACTTACATCATTCGTCAACATGTATGCTGATGACACTACTATCTATGTTAGCACATCTTAGACTGTAAACGGTCAAGTTCTCTCCGATTCTCTCTCCTCTGATCTTGAACAAGTTGTACAATTGGGAAAGAGGTGGTTTGTTACTTTTAATGCATCTAAAACTAAGCTTTTATCTTTACATCATCAATGCTCTGATCCCCATCTGGCATCAATTGATATGAATGGCTCTCATCTTGGAGACGCCTCATGTTTTGACAAGCTTCTGGGCTTGACCTTTACTCCTGATCTGAAATAGAACACATACATTAAGTCCATTGCCAAGGCCGCTGGAAAAATGGTGGGATCCTTCTATCGATCCAGTAGATATCTCACTGCTGATGCAATTCTCTATCTATATAAGAGCCAGGTACGTCCAAGGATGGAGTACTGTTGCCACATCTGGGCAGAAGCAGCTAGAAAGGACTTATCCTGCCTTGATCAAGTTCAAAATAGATTTTGTAGACTCGTAGGGGATGTCCTTTTCTCTTCCTTGCAACCTCTTTCTCACAGAAGAGATGTTGCGAGTTTGTCTCTGCTTTATCAATATTTTCATGGCAAGTGCTCGACTGACCTCCAATCTATGGTCCTCCCTCGCCAAACTTTCACAAGAAATACCCATCTAGCAGAAAACACTATCAATAATTTCCCTCACACTCTTTATCTGTGCTTAAACCTTAATGTAGATTCCATGAACAAAGCTTCTTTCTTAAGACTGCACGTTTATGAAATTCTTCCGTTTTCCTGCTTTCTAGCTAACTACAACATGGTTGTCTTCAAGTCTAATGTAAATAAGTTTTTGATGAACCGTTCCATATAAGTTAACAAATTTACTGAATTTCCATTATTAACGATTACTTTACTGTTCAATTGTCTACTGTACACTCTTTAAGCCTTATCTTTGAGTGGCCTCTTGGCCTTGATAAGTGGTGAAGCCTATGTAAAAAAAAAAAAAATGTCGGACATTGAAATGGCACATATAAGATTTTTTGCGCTGCAACAATTGGCCGTTCATTTTCAAAGTAAAATACAATTATCTTCACTCGTTGTTTTGTTCTGTTGTGAACTTATCCACATCAAAAATTTCCAAAGATTCTATTTTATAACTCTGAAAAGAGAAATTAAAATATGTTAAAAGAAAAAACTTATTTAATTTTTATTATATATATATATATATATATATATATATATATATATATATATATATATATATATATATATATATAAAAATGTATTCTGTGGATATATACATGTATACATGTATTCTGTGGATCTAAAACCTTGGTAAACTTTGTGACATATTTCCATTCTAAGGAGGTCAGGTGCGAACGAACACCCCATAATTTTATTATACCATATTTCTTCAAACAGAAATGTAATTATCAAAGTATACTTACACAGATAGATATGAAAAGCCTTTATTAAAGTTTGTGCGTATTTCCATTCTATGGAGGCCAGGTGCGAACGCAAGCCCCACAATTTTATTATACCATCCCTATTTAAGTTAAAACATACTTATCAAAATATTCTTATGTACATCTATATCAAAAACACTTTTTTTTTTTTACAAGGAGGTAACCACTTATCAAGGCCCGGAAGTCACTCAGGGATAAGGGTTATTGCATGTACAGTACGTTGTACGTTAGTGTTGAGATTTCATAAAGTGTCTACTTAAGGGGGCGGTTCATCAGGAATTTGTTTACGTTGGATTTGAAGACATCCAAGTTGTAGTCAGGTGGGAAACAGGCAGACGGAACAGAGTTCCACTGGCCTGCTGTTCTAAGAAAGAAGCTGTGTTCATGGAATCTACGTTTTGATTTAGACTTGTAAACGTTTTCTTTTAATTTTTTATTTCCATACTTTGTGGACCAGGCGCGAATGCAGACCCCACAATTCTAATGAACCACCGTTCTGCCAGATCAAACAGACCCATTCCTGTGTCTCGATACATCTTCTATCATTATATGTAATCAGTTTTTTTAAATAGGAGCCTATTCGTAACTACACACACACACACACACACACACACACACACACACACACACACACACACACACACACACACACACACACACATTCAGCTTTATATATATATATACTCGGGTTTTTTTATTCAAAAGTAATGGACTAATGAATTCAACGAGGTTGTTAGATAGTGCTCAATAAAAAGAGCTGATAATACTTGTTTATTGTTATATAAACATGGTCACATCCTGCTGCTACAAATAGCCACTTGTTTCAATCAAACAACAGATATCATCAGGCAGCGACTTAGTCAAGTCGCTGCCTGATGATATCTGTTGTTTCGTTGAAACAAGTGGCTATTTGTAGCAGCAGGATGTGACCATGTTTATATAACAATAAACAAGTATATATATATATATATATATATATATATATATATATATATATATATATATATATATATATATATATATATATATATATATATATCCAAGGGAGATAACTTTGGATTAACATAATAAGTATGTTTACCATTCTTTCAATAACATTTCTGCTTTTTTTTGCAATAGCATAGCGATGTTTGGCTTTTTGTTTGGCAAAATAAAGAGTTTTTCATTTTTTGAAACAAAGTAAGCATGTGTGCTTTTTTATTCATTATAATCATTTGTATTCAACATTCCTCAGTCTTTTTTTTTTTTTCAATCAATTTTGGCATCCCTCTTTTTTCGTTTTTTTTTTTTTCAGTCACATAAGCGTATTTAAATTTATTCTCCATTCAATAAGAAAGTTTTACCTTTAGGTAAGCATTTTTGTAATTTGTTTTGTTTTGTAATTTTGTTTTTTATTTTCAATCAAATAAACAGTTTTGCATTTTGCTTTCGATAATATAAATAATTAACAGCTGCAATTGCTTTAACTATTCAGATAATAGATGACAGATCACATAAGAATAGCTGGGGGGATTTATTCTCATTCGCTCTTTTTCTATTAATAGGTACATAGAAAAGAAAAACAGCAAGGGAATAGAGTGTAACCTTATTCAAACAGTTTAGTTCTCCGAGACTTGTACCTTTGCATGTGAAATAGTTTAGATATCCATAAAAGTGAGAACATGTGTGTGTGTGTGCACGTATGAGGAAAATTCTCAACTTATGTACTCAACAAATTTTTCATCTACAGCTTTGAAATATGATATATAGGGTATTCAGACAGGTGAAAACTTTTTAATCGGTTTTCATCCGGAAAAAAAGGAGGTGCTAAGAGGTCAAAATTGAAAAATTGGCATGTGAGGGTTATCAGATTTTTATCTGTTTTTAACTGTTTCACGAATGCGCATGTGGAATCATTCACATGACAGATACCTTGTTAAGAATAATTAGGTTTGAAAACACTCTTTAAAGACCATGTCAAGCTGATCTAATGGTTATCGTACTTGACTCACTGTCTTTAGGTTTTGGTTTCGATCTTAGCTCGAGTAATTTTATTTTTTTTTACTTACAAGAAGTGAACTGTTTAAAAAAAAACACAATACTCGCATGCATATATCTCAGTTTCTGTATGAATTAAAATATAATACTTATGCATATTTTACGACCGGGTAACGCCGGACAGCCTACTAGTAACAGATATTTTTCACTGCTGAACTAATAATGCTGAAGTAATAGGTATTTATTACTGTCTAGAACTAGGTGAAAACAAGAAAGGATGTCCACCCAAAATGATCAATGGTTATAAGGTTTAGCTTGTTCACTACAATTTTCTCTCTAGCAGATAGGAAATAAAATCCAGTGGTTATATTTAAGGTGCTTCTTCATTATTGTAGCGAAATCTGACAGCCGAAAAGAATGAGTTTTCATTAAAAAATAATGATAACTACTTACAGTTTTTATTAGTTTCAACAATAAGCAATGTTATCGATCCATTTGTCATGTCACAATTAGCTAAATATCGTTGCATTATTACATAAAACGTGTACTTTGTACAAATAGATGATAGCGTGACATCCACCATTAATTGTAACAAGACGGACTGAGTTACTCCCCCTTACTTGATGCTACTAAGTTATATACACACTTGACATTTTTTTCGAAAACTATTTTCATTAATAATTAATTTTCATTATGTTACCGTTTTTCGTAATATTTTGATATCTTCATTTCTGCAATATAAACCATCCTTGGTGTTTGATTACTATTTCCTGCTAATTTCAGTGTTATGTGACCAGTAGTTTTAGAGTTTATCGGTTAAATATTTATACAGAGAGAGAGAGAGAGAGAGAGAGAGAGAGACACACACACACACATACATCTACTGTTTTATTTAAATAGATGTATATTTTTTGTCTTTTTTCCATCAAGAAAGAGGAGAAAATGAACATTAGTTTTACTTTCGGCAACCTTGTAACTATTGCTTCCTTTATTCTGTTCTTTAGTTCTTACATTGTATGAGCGATGTTTCTGACAAACGGGAGAGAATTGCTGTTTTCTGGCTCAGAATCTATAAAATACGTACTTTAGCTACTTTGATTTTGAAGCAGTATTTTTATTTCTATTTTTAGCTCTTTACATCATGTGCTTCATGCCTTGTCTGGAGTGATTTCCATAAAAGAAAAAAAAACATTTTTGTTGTTTTTGTTGTTTTTTTCAGTCTCACAAGTATCTTTGCTCATATAAGTATTTCTGACCTTTTTCAATCACATTTCTTTTTTTTTATAAGGAATCACCACTTATCAAGGCCTGAAGGCCACTGGAGGATAAAGGTTAATGGAATGTAAGATGGTGGTGTAGTAATATCACTAATTGGATTTGAAGGCTACCATGTTGTATTCAACCGAGAAGCATGCCAGCAGAACAGTGTTCCAAAAGCAAGCAGGAAAGAAGCTTTGTTCATGGAACCTGAGTTTAGATTTAGATACAGATAGAAAGTGGTGAAAATCATATATAGTGGTTGTAACTAGTCGAGTGTTTTTTGTGAAAGTTTGGCAAGGGGAGACCACAGATTGGAGTTCAGTCGAGCACTTGTCATGGAAATAGCAATAGAGCAGAGACAGGCTTGTGACGTCTCTTCTGTGGGAAAGAGGTTGCATGTAAGAGAAAAGGGCATCATCTACTAGGTTTTGAACTTGGTTTTGAACCTGGTTTTGATCTTCTGACTGCTATACATGCAACTGGAAACTACTTATGAATTTGATATTTCCTTGAAGCTTTTTCATTTGGAGGAAGCCGGATCAACCCACCTAGGGTAAATGCCACTAACATGAATAAGTTTTCTCTATTCAGGAGTGAGTGTCACCGACACTATACAATTTTTTGTTGTTGTTGTTCCCATCCAAAGTGTTCTACTTCGGAAGAAATTGGACAATATATATATATATATATATATATATATATATATATATATATATATATATATATATATATATATATATATATATATAGGAATAATGGAAATAGTATTCCGACGAAATAGAGAGATAAAAAAGGAACATACCAAGTTATGTGTTCATCATGACTTCCTCTGGATGAATGAAATTAAGAAAACAAAATGCCAATACAGATATTTGAAAATATATTTTGAAAAAAAAATACTACACACACACACACACACACACACACACACACACACACATATATATATATATATATATATATATATATATATATATATATATATATATTGAAATATTTTTACTGGTGTTTTGTTTTCTTAATTTCATTCATGCAGAGGAAATCTTGCAATAAGGACGAAATGTTGGAAAACATAACTTGTGTTGTTCCTCTCTCTCTCTCTCTCTCTCTCTCTCTCTCTCTCTCACTCACTCTATCTATCTATCTATCCATCTATCTGTATATATATATATATATATATATATATATATATATATATATATATAGGAAAACAATCAGAATAGAAAATGAAGTCACAAAAACTATATATTTGTAAATATAAAATGATTCATTTATTCAATAATGGTATACAAACATTTAGTCGGGGGATATAGGGGACTCTTTATGCCAAGGCATTTCGAAACCTAATGCTTCTCATCAGAAGAGTAGAGAAGATGCTAGGTAACATAATGGGAATGCGACGTCTAACTCCCTAAGCTATATATATATATATATATATATATATATATATATATATATATATATATATATATATAGTAGAAATGGTAATTAATAAAAACTGAAGAAAGTGCTCAACACTGTTGTATCTCATCCCATAACAACGAACATTTCTGTAAAAGTCTGAGGAAGCTACAGACGGCCAAAAAACGGTCGGGTAGCTGAAACAATAATATAACTTAACAGAAAGATACGGTAATAAAAAAAATATATATATAATCTTGTTTAGGAAGTGAGATCAAACAAAGAAGCAACAAGTTTAAACACTGCTAATATCGCTAATAAAAAAATAACAGATCTATTGTTCCAAAACCAGAATATTTATTTGATTCACACTCATAATTTTCCATTCATTGTTTTTTTTTTATGAAATACGTCTTACACGTGTTTCGTAGAATAATAGAAGCCCACTAAACAAGTTCTCATAGACAAATGTGTAACCATACATTAAAAAAGACTATTGGAAATTTTTATATGGAATGAAAATGATGGAAAACTTTGATAATCGGTTCAATATAATACGAGGATCGTTCCAAAAGGAAACATCCTATTATTTTTAACTAAAAAAGTTGAAAATCGTCATGGTACAATTAAAACGAGCGCTTTTTGTGCTCCAGAATTTAGTTTTCTACATAGTCACCACATTCTCAATACACTTTTACCAGGAATTCAATTTCAATGATGCATCTGTGCTTCTGATGCACGTCCATGACAAGGCTTGCTTTCTTAGAATTTCACACCATCACTATCTGCAACAGAGAGATGAAACTTTCAGGCCATGAATGCATGACTTCAGTCATCACAATAATGCAATTTTCTTTTTACTTGGGTGCCATCACTTATCAGGGCCCGAAGGCCACACTAATATATGTTTAGTAATTGCTAATAGTGTAAATTAGGTAGCATTTGATTATTTATGGGGACAGCTCAACAAGAATTTGTTTAAATTGGATTTGAAGGCTACTGTGTTGTATTCAACCAGGAAGCAGGCCAGCAGAACAGTGTTCTACAGACAGGTAGTTCTGGGAAAGAAGCTTTGTTCATGTAATCTGCGTTTAGATTTAGGAACAGATAGAGAGTGGGGAAAATTGCATATAGTAGTCGTAGCTAATCGAGTGTTTTCGTGAAAGTTTGGCACGGGGGGGGGCTCATAGATTGGAGTTCAGTTGAACACTCATCATGAAAATAACAATAGAGCAGAGAAAATTTGCAACGTCAATTCTGTGTGAAAGAGGCTGCAAGGAAGAGAAAAGGGCATCACTTACTAGGTTTCGAAGCTGGTTTTGAATTCTATCAATGAAGCATAGGGCACACTCCTGCTCAGATGTGGCAACAGTACTTCATTTTAAGGCGTTCTTGGCTCTTATACAGATAGAGGATTGCATCAGCCATGAGATACTTACTGGAGCAGTAAAGTGAACCAATTTTTCTAGCGATCTTAGCATCAGATGTTGCGATTTGCAGCATCAGTGAAAATTAATGTTTTCCCTTCTGGTCCATCCAGGCGAAATAAAAGGCATTATTTTTGGAATGTCCTTATCAGAAAGAAAAGAAGAAAAATAAAGTCGTCGATTTTTTTTTTTTTTTTTAAATTTGTCATTAACATTGAAAGAGAGAATTATTTTTTGAATAAAATTAAAATATAAAAGCGAATTGATTTTGGATTGCTGTGCACAAATTTAGTCTCTGATGAACACAAGCTAATTAATGTTTTTTTTACCATTTCCTGTTCAAGTTACATGCACATTATGTAAGGTTTCTTCGTGTATCTTTAGTATTTTTTAATCTTAGTCAGACAGACAGGTAGACAGACACAACTTTTCTGCAAATAAAAGTGTAATTTAGATAAAAATTGACAGCACTCCTTTTCACTGACGCTGCAACTTGAATCATCTTTTAAATTTGATGTGTTCTCTCAACTACCAAATACTCGACATGCTGTCATCTCCAATTCGTCGTTCTTAATGCATCTATTCCCCCCATATGCGAATTAATACCTTCAAGATCATTTCACATCATAGTCACGGTCCCGTGCCCAGATCGTCACTTACATTTCTAGCCTTTCATACATGGCCAGGCACAACTAGCCTTTTATACAAGACCAGACATAACTATCTCTCCATACATGACCAGCCTTTCATATACGAAAAAAAAAAATAAATAAATAAATAATAATAATAATAATAATAATAATAATAATAATAATAATAAAAAATTTTAAAAAGTCCATCTCTCAAATCATAATTAACAATTCTCTAAAACATGACGACGCCAACTCTCAAAAAGTCTAACACTCAACCTGGTCTTACCAGTTGCATTAACTTTACTTTTCCTATTGAGATAGCCTGTAATCTAACTAAAAATTGACAACACTCCTTTTTAATGAAACTGTAATTCGCATTACGTGTTCTTTTAGCTGCCAAACAGTTCGACCTTCTTAACGCAGCTATTCTCTCTAAATGCCAATTAAATCGTTTATATTTTAAACCACAAATCGATATACGTTTCTACCTTTTTCTTTCACTCAAATCTGTGAGTTTGCGTTTTTTTTAAGGACATAAGCATTTTTGCAATTATTTTCAATAATTTCAAGCATGTTTGCAATTTTTGCAATTATTTTCAATCACGTAAGCATTTTTTGTGATTTTTCTGTCAATAACATAAACATTTAACAGCTGCTGTTGTTTTGGCTAGTCATAGAAATAGGTAACAGCTTGCATAAGGGCGGGTGGAGGTGTTTATTCTCATCTTTCTCCTTGTCCTATCAATAGGCAATTGGAAAACAATGAAAAATAGAATAAGAAATAAACAGAGTGTGAATTTATTCAAATGTTTTACTCATTGGAGACGTGTACTTTTGTATGTGAAAGGAAATAATGCATATTTACTGTCACTTGAATGTAAAACTGGATCAGGAAATCGTACCCACCAAGGACGATCGATAGTTATAATAGTTAGCATGTTCATCATCATCCTATTGTCTAGTAGCTAAGAAATGGAATCCATTTGCTGTATTTTATAAAGCTTAGAATGGGTATGTGGTCAGTCGTGTAACTACTATGAAATAAATAAAACTTTAGTTTCAGAATCACAAGGCTCAGAGAAGGTTCGGGTAAGGAGTGGACGGTATTTACTTCCTTCTTAACAAAATGTGGCAAAAGGCGGGAAAGTTGGAAGAACTATTCAGCGTCTTTAAAGAAAAAGTATCCTGGCTTATTAAGAATTGCTTGGGCAGACCCATCGGTATTATCTGGTTGGGGCACTTCAGGCAGTTAGCAATATGCTAACTCCTCTACAAAAGGGTGAGACAAGGCCTGAGAAGGTGGACCTCCCTAGACTACCAAGGACTAATACCTCAGCCTGACGGATAAAAGACCCCCGAAGATGGTCAAGATCCTACTGGACATGATTATCAAGAATTGATCCTTTATTATTATAAACCATTTTGGTTTCTTTCTGGTAATGAGTAGATGGTAAGTGTTGAAAACAAAAGAATAATATAATATCAGTTGATGAAGAAAAAGTAGTAGGAGGAGGAGGAAAATAGCTGCAGTGGGTGATGAAGAAGGAGGAGAGTAATAATAGTAATAGCAGTGAGGAGAAAAGGATTAGTAATAGGTAGTGAAAGGCGAATGTAGTAGTAATAGTAGAAGTAGTAGTAGTTGTAAGGTTGGTGATGGAAAAGGTGAGGAGCAGTAATAGATGGCAAAAAAGGGAGTAGTTTTGGGTGGTCATGGCAGAGTAGTAGCTGCAGCAGTGGATATATATAAGAATAGTAGCAGTGGGTGGCAAGGTGCAGTAGTATTGGAGAGTAGCAATAGTAGGGGAAAAGGAGTAGTAGAGATGGTGAAGAAAGATAGTAGTAGTGTTAGATAATGAAGGAATAGTAACAGTGGTGGTGGTGGTAGTGATGAAGGGGGAAAATGGTAACAATAGATGGCAAAGAACGAAAGTAGTAGTAGTAGTAGTAGTAGTAGTAGTGAACACTGAAGAGAAAGAAGAGTAGTAGTAGTGGTAGTGAGGGTGAGCAGTGATACTAGTCCAAGGCAATACAAATTTGTTGATGGTTTGATTCTGTTGCTGGCAATTTTGCTAGAGGGACCACGTGAAAGACGTCAGTCCGTGTCTTTATCCAGTTGAGCACCTGGTAGTGCTATTAGTAATAGATGTAGTAAAGAAGCAGCAGGAAAATATTTTTACTGATAGTGATGATGCCGATATTATTATTATTATTATTATTATTATTATTATTATTATTTTTATTATTATTATTATTTTTTTATTATTATTATTATTATTATTATTATTATTATTATTAATTTTATTATTATTATTATTATTATTATTATTATTATTTTTATTATTATTATTATTATTATTTATCATCAGTATTATTATTATTATTATTATTATTATTATTATTATTATTATTATTATTATTTATCATTATTATTATTATTGTTATCATTATCAGAATGCCGGACTGTGGTAAGACCTCAGAGTCAATTGCGCACCTTGTAGCAGAGTGTAGTGGACTGGCCCAGAGAGAGTACCGCAAAAGATACAATTGCATGGGACTCAGGATATATTGGGAGGTGTGTAAGAGGGTTGGGGTGAAGTGTGCTGTAAAATGGTTTGATGAGGTGCCTGATGAAGTGAGAACAAGTGAGGATGGCAAGGTAGAGGTATGGTGGGACAAAAGTGTCATAACGACCAAGCAATTGGAACATAATCGTCCGGATTTGGTCGTCATTGACAAGGTTTCAAAAAACTGGCAGATTGTAGACTTCTCAGTACCCTGGGACAAGAATGTGAGAGAGAAGGAGAATGAAAAGTGGAGCAATTATGCTCCATTAGCCTTGGAGATAAGGCATATACACAGGGTTAAAACACAAATAATCTCGGTCGTAGTTGGTACACTAGGAGTAGTATCAAGTCGTCTGGAAGGATAATTGAAAAAAACTACAAATCCCCGATGTTTTAGGCTGCCTTCAAACCTCTGCAATTGTAGGTACCACCAACATCCTTAGGAAAACCCTTGATCTTTGATGCTCCTGGTTTGAAGCCAGGATTAAGGGAAATCCTCTGGAAATGAATCCCATCCCTTTCCAGAGAGACGTTCATAAACGAAATCAGAATTATTATTATTATTATTATTATTATCATTATTATCATTATTATTATTATTATTATTATTATTATTATTATTAGTAGTAGTAGTAGTAGTAGTAGTAGTAGTAGTAGTAGTAGTTAGCAGGCTTGCGGAATGTTGCCCTCTTACCTATAGCCTTGGTCTTTTCAAGATTAAGGTCAATAGACATCTACTTTTGCGATAATCATCTTTCATTCTTGTTAGCTCCTTACGTACCTTGTCTGAGGGATTTCCATGATTTGTTTTTAAGTGATAATCAGGGATGATCTGAAATGGATGAAAACCTCACTTTCAAATTGTAGTTTCGTTTAAGACCTGGGAATCTAACAATATCAACATTAATAAGCGGGTAGTAGTAGTAGCAGTAGTAGTAGTAGTAGTAGTAGTAGTAGTAGTAGTAATGAAGAAGAAAAGGAAGTTGTCGATGGCAACGGATGATTTCTTATCCATTAGACCATGTGTCTTGTAGCATTTATTGCATTGATAAGACAGCAGATTATGCTGAAACATATTTGTTGGTTTAATATTAATTACACCGCCTCTCCCCACTCTCTCTCTCTCTCTCTCTCTCTCTCTCTCTCTCTCTCTCTCTCTCTCTCTCTCTCTCTCTCCACGTCTCGTTCTGAGAAATTCAGACAGACATTATCAGAGCAATGGTTGGGAAAAGTAAAAGAAGAAAGAATGGGTCCTTCCTCCCTCGTTGCAAATCAATGGCAATGGCGAAACGGGGAGGGGGGAGGGTTACCATGCGTAAGTCGATTTGCATAAGCTGAAAGATTGCGACATCAAAAACATTGGCAATAACGTCATCCATTTTTTTCTTTCAAGGTATTATTGATTTTCGAAAGAATAAAACAAACAATACAAAAATATCTAATATCAGTTTCGATTGGCATTTCACCTGTATACACCTGGACTTAGGGTTTAATGAAGCATGGCATATGAGAACAGTGTGCGTGTCTACACGTGTGTGTGTGTGTGTGTGTGTGTGTGTGTGTGTGTGTGTGTGTGTGTGTGTGTGTGTGTGTGTGTGTGTGTTTCATTTTCTTTCTTTGAAGATTGTAATGCTGGGTATAGAGCAGCCAAACCAGCTGCCAACATTGCCCTGCATTTTTTTTAAACCAACCGAGAGCTCTTTTTAGTATCCTCGTTGTTCCTTTAAGTGCAATTGTCTGGATTTCTTTTGCACTTGGTCCACCAGGAATAGTAGTTAGGTAGGACTTCAAGTTCTTCTTCATAAGCCCTGTGGCATCTATAATAACTGGTATGATTGATATCTCCCTAAGATTCCAGTTTCTTTTCATATCATACATGAGACCTTGATATTTGGTTTGTTTCTCTCTTTCAGCTCTGTTCAGACCTCCACCATTAGGGAGACTCACTTCAACTAAGGTTGCCACTATTTCTAACTTATTCCATATAACAATGTGTGTGTGTGTGTGTGTGTGTGTGTGTGTGTGTGTGTGTGTGTGTGCGTGCGTGCAAGGTGCGCGGTTTGAATGTAGTTACTTCATACACCGGATATCCCTGTTATACAGGGTGTTAGGATAGGAAAATTGGTAACATAACTTTGGGATTCTATTCCATATGCGCATATATATCTGAAAACACTTTGTTTCCGAGTTTTAGATCATGGAATTAATTTCTAATCAGCATTTTTTTTATTGTAAATACCTAATAGATATATTTTTTTTGCGATTTGAGTGATAGTGCACTGTTATTTCTACATGTGGGATAGATAAACACTATTCCTTTGTTAGGTTCACTGGTAAAGTCTTGGCAGATCATTGACTTGTGACAACTGATATCAGCGGCGACCTTAGCGTAGCTCTGGCTTCTGGATTTTTGCTGTAACATCTTGTACAGAGAAGAGATAAGTCTTTCAGCAACGATGAAGTTTGAATTCTTTAAATACATGTTCTTTCATTGATGTTTCGTATCTCTACTATTATATAAAACCAACCTTGTTTCTGTATGTGTGTAAGTGTGCGTGCGTGTGAGTTCGTTCCCTATGGACTCGAAAACGATTGGGCCGATTTTTATGAAATTTCACACAAATGTACTTTTTTTTTAACAAAAGGAATCACCACTTACCAAGGCCCAGAGGCCACTCGAGGATAAGTGTTAAAGAGTGTACAGTGGTCAAAAGGACAATATCACAGTAATCGTTAGAAGTGCAAACCTGGTAAATTGGATTACTTAAGGGGAACGACTCATCAAGAACTTGTTTACATTGGACATGAAGACGGCCATATTGTAGTTAGCTGGAAAGCAGGCAAACGGAAGAGTATATGTCACGTTTTGTGTGTCTGGCAGTGTTCTTAGTTCTAGGCTTCAGCAGAAGTAAACATCTATTATTTTTTCACACGCGAAGGTACAAGTCTCTGACAAGTAAATCGTTTGAACAAGGTTACACTCTATTCCCTTGCTATTTTTCTTTTCTGTGTATCTCTATATTATATGAAACGAATTTTGTGTATGTGTGTGTTCGTTCCCTATGGACTCGAAAACAGCTCCGATTTTTATGAAATTTTATACAAAGGTACTTTATGTGCCTGACGGTGTTCTTAGATAGGTTTTGTATTGGAATGTCTTTGATAAGTATCGATGATCAAAATAATCCGATGAAAGAAGGAACAGGTGATTTAGATCAAAGTTAACAACACCATACACAGTCTAACATAACAAGTGCATTTGAGAAGTGTTATTACCACACAAGCCGAAAGGCCAGACATATAAAATCAACAGTAGGTTCTTTGATTTTGCAGGGGCGCGTTCGAAATGAATGTTTCCGTTTAATGCACAAATGCCCCATGATACTTGATTTTTTTTTCATTTAAAAATTTTTTAAACTTAAATTCAAGCCATTATCTAGCAGTAAGGCTAAGCATATAAATCAACAGTTGGTTCTTTGATACTTGTCTTTTGCATTTTAAACTTTAATTCAAGCTATTATATATAAAAAAAACAATTTTATAAAATCAATAGTAGGTTCTCTACAGTGCAATGTAGACTACAATGTAATCTGTACTAAGTCACTGCGGGAAGTATGTAAAGTTTCCTCTCATTGGACCGCGATGGGTCTGCAACTAGAGCAGGCAATCAATCGATTTGATTGAAAAATAGGCGATTCCATTGGTTGGAATGACAACAAAAATACGGCAGCATGAAACATTAGTTGATCATCATTTAATCTCGGGCAACGTTGAGTCTTTGTACTAGACTTACATATAGAGTGACATCACAAAAATGTCACTCCTGGAATTTTTAATAAAATTCTTAAGTCTATGTCTACATTGTCTACTAATTTTGAGTTAAGTGAAGAGACCTATTATTTTCTCATCTAGTTTACATGTGTTTTTGTGGTGTTTACAAATATATGTAAATTAGATGACTATGTTGAAAAAAAAAGAGAGACGTCACAAAGCGTTAGAGACTTGTTGAATCAACATAGAGCGAAATGTGTTATTTGTACAGTTAATTACTGATTACGGTTAATTAGAACAAGTAAAACAAAATGTTTTTTTTTTCAAACATAACTCAATCCCAGAAATAAAGAAGTGAGCCAACAAAAATTAAAATAAAGGGGAAAAAAATGAATGCTAAAAAAGAACAAGAAAAAGTAAGAAATAAAATCAGGAAAATAAAAATGAAGAAAGAAAGAAAAAAAATGAAAGAATAATACATATAGATGTATTATCTGTGCATAAACCCTAACCGTAGATTCCATGAACAAAGCTGCTTTCTTAGAATTGCACGCCTGTGGAACTCTGTTCCGTTTTCCTGTTTTCCAACTAACTTCAATATGGTTGTCTTCAAGTCCAACGTGAACAAATTCTTGATGAATCATCCTCTTAAGTAATCTAATTTACCAAATTTCCACTACTAACGATTACTGCATATTCCCTTTGATCAATGCAGACGCATTAACCCTTATCCTCGAGTGGATCCCAGGCTTTGATAAGTCGCGACTCCATTGAAAAACAGAAAGAAAGGTAAAATGATAAAAGAGCAGAAAAAGTAAAGGCAATAAGAAGAAGAGAAAAAAAAAAGAAACGTGAATGAACATAAAATGTCGAAAGAAAAAGAAAAGGAAAAAAGGGAGAAAAAAGAAAACATGAATGGATAGAAAAACGTGAAAATTCAAAATAATAAAACGCAAACGAAAAGAGAAAAAAAAAAAGGAAACATGAATGAAAGAAAAAGAAAAGAAAATGCAAAAAGGAAAAAAAAAGGAAACTTCGATGCATAGAAAAACGAGTGAAAGAAAAGGAAAAGAAAAGGCAACATGAACGAATAGAAAAAGAACAACAAAAAACGAAAAAGAAACGAAAGGAAAAGAACTGAAAAAATATAGATGGAAAATACAAATAAAAATACACCTTTTTTACTTCCTTCTATTCCTTCATGGTAAAAAAAAGTTTAATGAAAGAAAAAAAAAACTGGAGGAGACGATGATACTGTTTACCGGCGTCATAGTAACCTGACTGTGTGATTAGATTGGGATTTTCTTCGAGTCTCTTCCTGCAGTCTATTTTAAACATCTTCAACTTCAAGCGACCACCACCACCACCACCACTATCACCACCATGACGACAATCATTGAAAAAAAAGACATTACAAGCTTCAAGATAAACATAACAGTAATAAGACAGCAATCAACCGTTGCCAAACATAGCATGTGGACCATGATGCATTGCAGACCATGACTCAGTACGTAGCCTCAAAGTCTGCAAATGACCAGCTTTATCTCTGCTAGCAACCAGCCTCCAGAGTCCTTCGCACTGACCAGATATCTGGCTCACTGTCAAACTCAATAATGACTGACTACTAATGATAAGTAACCATATTAATAATGTACAAGAAGAAAAAGGGGAAATAAAAAAAAAACACAGAAAGATAGGTTTGGGCAGAAAGCCATAAAGGATGCTTTTGCCCAGATGATCAGAGTATTGGATAGAAGAAGAATTAAGGTCGGCCTGTTAGTTTAAGTAGATTTTAAAGTAATGCATTAGGAAACAAGAAGTGGGTCGTATTTATGGTGGACACAAATACTGGTTCAAACAGAAAACATGTATGAATAAATTAAATTTGTTATGAGAGATGTATATCTCTGTTTGTCCTGTACAAACAATTTTAGTTTATTAGACCAAAGAACGGAAAATTTTTTGACATGCCCACAGTCAAATCTGTTCTCTATTACTTCCACTTTAACAAAGTTACCCGGCGTTGCCCGGGGCAAAAATGTAACACATTTTTTTTTTATCAAAACTTCTATCGCTTTACCTCCTCCTCTCTCTCTCTCTCTCTCTCTCTCTCTCTCTCTCTCTCTCTCTCTCTCCTCCCACCCCATTTTCTCCTTCCTCTTTCTCCTCTGTCCAGCCGTCTAAGCAGACACACGCACACACACACATACATAACTCTCCTATATATAATATATTCCATATGAAATTAGTAGTTTCGAACTTAGTACATAATAACATTGAAAAACCGCTCCCCCCCACACACACACACCCCGGACGGCTCAGATGATTTAGAAAATAAATCTGATTTGCTAGATCTAAGATATTATTCATCCGGTGCAACGCTGATCAAGAATATAACAACTTTGTGGGTCTTTGTTCTGTAGTTATCTGGACATACAAACATACACATACACAGATATCTGCCTTTTATCAAATAGAATAGTTTGAATGCAAAACGTGACGAATGTCATTTTCAAAATTGCAAAGTTTTATTACAACAACTTTACACAATTTATTACTCACAAAAATCATGTTTTAATGTGTTAAGGACATTTCTTTTCTGTGCTTTCAATTGAAATCGACGTCTAGAATGCATAGTTTGTTCTCTTATTTTTAACTAGCACGGGTTACTGGCGTTGCTCGGAATCATATAAAATTAAATAGAAGTGAAACTATAGGTGACATACTCATATTAAAATTTTCAGTACTCCTTCCCTCCCTCCTCCTCTCTCTCTCTCTCTCTCTCTCTCTCTCTCTAACTGTATCTTCATCTTTCTCTCTTTCCCTCCCCTCCTTCACCGTCTTTCAATGTAACCTCTCTCTGTATCTTTCGCCTAACTCATTCCTTTCTCTTGATTTACAGTGCTGAAACAAAATATAACCTATATACTGGAGCTACCTTTTCAAAATGTAATACTGTATTACCATATTTATTGATTCTGGGCAATGCCAAATAGAACAAAACAATGACATTCTTGAATGCAAGATGGTATGAAGATAAATTATGTTAATAATGAAAATAGTCCAAAGGGATAAAATATTATATCGTAAATCACATTTATTGATTGAGTACATTCTGTATCATCCACTCACTTTCCAAATATAATACCGTAATATTAATAAAGACAATTACAATGTTTTACGAGTTTGTTTATCACGTTTTGCATTCAAAATCATTCATGCACGAAGAAGACGAGTAAAATCAATTTTCTACTAATTTCGGACCACCTTCTTACAGTGATTAAAATCAGCATAAAATGCTATTAAACCTTATGTATAGAATACTTACTCCAACGTTGGCCAAAATCTGTGTCATTATTTGGAATATAGAAAAATGTCCAAAATTAAAGAAAATAAAATTTATACCATCCTTGACAGATCCTTACCCCCCCCCCCAGCCCACCACAAACGAAATCAAGTTTACCGGAAAGAAAGAAAGCGAGAGCAGTGATAGCAACAGGAATAAGAGATATTATCTAGGCACGACCAAAACGGAAGGAGGGAGTAAGTATTTTCTGACAGTGTCTCTCTTTAAAAATCTAGCAAAAATCAAATAAAATTATCCAATCAATACGAAATTTTCATCGATTATTAAGTGAAGAATGAACTTTATGATGGTGTACTTTATTTTTTCATAATATATATATATATATATATATATATATATATATATATATATATATATATTGCCTACAAATCCCACTTCTTTATTTTTAGGTACAAATATGCTTAAAATAATCAGCCGAAACTGAAAAAATATATTGTATTCTAGGGAAGGTGAGGATTGTAGAAAAAAATGTGTAGGTATCAGATTTTAAGGTTAAAAATCCGATATATGAATGTTTTAATTTTTCATCTGTTGTGTTTTGAAGTGTGAAAATCGTTGAATATGTTAATAATATTTATTATCTTTCAGATTAGTAAAAAAATATATATTATATATTTACATTATTTTTACGAAAAACACTACTCCTAAATATTTGAAAAATGAATTAATAATTTTCTTTTACTGAGCCTAATATTGCTAATATACTAAGAAATGCTTTTGAAGCATCGATACCAAAAACAGAAAAAAATCGATAACTGCGCATTATGCTAAAAATACGATAATTATTTGGGCAACTTGTTGTTACGTAATATTACTTCATCTACGGAAGACCATACGACCTAAAAACAGTTGTTCTGTATTTACAAACAGTTGTTACCTCCTCCTTTTCCAAAATTACGTCCAAGCCTGCCGTTATTCAATAGCACAATTTTAAGGGCTAACAAATTCTAATGGAAGTCTTTTTCACAAATTATGCGATAAAATCTTGGGGGAAAAGCAATTTTATATGGTTTATGGAAAAAACAGTTTTATATGGTTTATGGAACAAATATATGGTTTACAGGTTAAAAATGGGAAAATGCTTGTAATCAAGTAATTAAAAATACGTTCAATTTTTTAAAATAAAAGAATTTATGGTTGATATAAAACATCAGAAAACAAAGCAGTTTTAGTTTATTTTATTCACAAGTATTTACTAGAAAACAAGTATTTACTAGAAAACAAGTATTTACTAGAAAACAAGTATTACTAAAAACAAGTATTTACTAGAAAACAAGTCTTTACTAGAAAACAAGTCTTACTAGAAAACAAGTATTTACTAGAAAACAAGTCTTTACTAGAAAACAAGTATTTACTAGAAACAAGTATTTACTAGAAAACAAGTATTTACTAGAAACAAGTATTTACTAGAAAACAAGTATTTACTAGAAAACAAGTATTACTAGAAAACAAGTACTTACTAGAAAACAAGTATTACTAGAAACAAGTATTTACTAGAAACAAGTATTTACTAGAAAACAAGTATTTACTAGAAAACAAGTATTTACTAGAAACAACTATTTACTAGAAAACAAGTATTTACTAGAAAACAAGTATTTACTAGAAAACAAGTATTACTAGAAACAAGTATTTACTAGAAAACAAGTATTTACTAGAAAAACAAGTATTTACTAGAAAAACAAGTATTTACTAGAAAACATTTAAGGCTTGATAGAAATTAGTTTGAAGTAAAAATATAAAGTGAAAATAAAATAATATTAAAGGTATTTCACCATAAATAGCGTTTGGAATTATAATTTAACTAGTAGGGCTACCCGGCGTTGCTCGGGACCGTATAAACAATGAAAAAACAAAAGCAGATATTGAACATATGTTTTATACTTAGGGGAGAGGAATCTTTCATCTCAAGTTTTAGCGTTACAAACAAACATTTGTCTTTTATATATATAGATAATGACAGGTTTTTTGGGGGCCCCCCTCGAAGATAACTGATCAGTTGACCAACTTCTCCTCGTCCGTTTGACGTGAAATTTCGATATTTGTCATCCGGGATATGGGGCTTCGATATGATACCAAATTTATCAAGTCTGGTTCCGTCTTTCAAAAGTTTTAGCGTTACATACAAACATACATACATACACACAGACGTTTGGCTTTTATATATATAGATTAATTTAAACAAGTGGGGGTTGCTTGTTTTGGTACATTAAAAAATATTTTAAGGGTAGGAGTGACCATAAATGAAGAAGAAGGGGGGGCGTGTCATCTATCGTTGTCGATAAAGACCACAAACATCACTGGTTTGAGAGCTAAGATCAGAGTGTACTATCTGTTCTGATGCTACACTTAACCTATCCTTTCCTCGTTCAATGAAGGAGAAATCTTTCTAGATTGGGGCAATTTTTATGTTTGTTCTTATTCAGAGTGCCCCATTTTGAGGAGTCTGATTTTTCACACATTAAAAACAGATCTTGTCTGACTCTTCCCTCCTGGGGAGGCAAGTAAATAGAAACATCACTGGTTTGTCAATTATCTGATGATGTTGTGACTTGCGCTGCACTTAATTGAACGTGTGGGGACTTGCATCTACCATACTCTATCGTCCAGAAACACTTGGTCCTGATGGCAAGATAGGATCAAGACAACCAAGCGTGATACTAGATGCTGGTGTTGTCTCAAAGACGGACAGCGCCTAGCATTCTCAAAATGGTCACCCATCTGGTACTGGCCAGCCTCATCGCTTCTTATATTCGGGAGTTATGTAGGCAACAAATATATATATATATATATATATATATATATATATATATATATATATATATATATATATATATATATATATATATATATATATATACTAGTAGAAGTACCCGTCGTTGACTGGATTCAAAAACAGCCTACGGAAAATGGACTGTGATTGATGAAAGTATGATAGGTTATGAAAAGGAGGGGGTTGTAAAGAGATAGGTTTTGATGCTCAAAAATTTTACCCTAAGCAAAATATGATGAAAGTAAAAATAATTTTCGCGAAAATATATTTTTTTATATCAACTTTGTTTCCATTCGTAGCCAAGAGTGACCAACAAAATAATGTTTCCTTACAAAGAGAAAATGTTATATATATAATAATATAAATATACAAGAAATAAATGTTACCATAGTCAATAAAAGTTACTTTTATGGTAGAAAAGTTCATTGGTTTGTATTTTTAAGTAGTTTGTAAAAACACTTTTTTTTTTTTAATTCACGAACCGGTTTAAAAAAAATCAAAATGGCATCCACTTTGAAATGGAGAGCCCCGTTTTCAATTTGAAGGAGGGGCACCTGAGCATTCTGTGTTAACAATTTAAGAGAGTTCCGTCAACGTAAGGAATATTTATAAGCATATTTTAATGTTTTCCGTTATTTTGTGCTTGAGGAATATTCGATTATGGCATGTGTAATTATATAAAAATCCATTTAAGTAGTTATCGCCTCAAATTTCGTTTTAATTTCGGTTCGCTGAAATTATTTCAAGTAAAGAGCAGTAAAAACTATTTTAAAACAAAAAAAAACATGAACTGAACTTTTATTGACTATGGTAACATTTATTTCTTGCATATTTATTTTTGCGTGTAGTCGTTTGTTGGCTTTTCTGCTAAACACTCTTACTAAATAATATCGACGAAATATCAAAAAACAAAGAAACAAAATCAAGTTTGAAAAATAATGAAGCTTTACTTACTTTAGTAAAATAATCCGAAACAGCAAAATGGGATATTAAAAAAGTAAACACGTAATTACTTTAGTTTTTTTAAAGCAAAGGATCGATATAAATATGAATAAGAAGAAAATGGCGCCATTTTCAAGCAGAACAGCTTCGTTTCAGTTTTACAGTATTGAACGGTGTAGTATTTCGCCGTCGGATTCAGGGTTGTACTATTGTAATGTAAGGAACACGCAGAAAGGGTTGTAATCAACTGAATTCTTTCTAGTACATTGACAAAAAAGCTTAAACAGATATATAAATAAAAGTAAAAAGGTTATGTAAATGTTTTTAAAAAGACACGTAATCACGTGAGCAGGATTGTTTCCTTCTTTTGACGATAACAAGTAACGTTCTTATTTTTTATTATTTATCTATTTATCTATTTTCGAAAGAGTGCCACGTGCAAGTGGAGAAGGAAAAAAACAGAGTTATGCAAAATTTGTGTCGAGAATTGTCTAAAGTTCCGAATTTTTTTTTGGCTTTCACTTTAATATGAACTTGAATTTATGAGGTGAATTTATTTGACACAATATGATTCAACTCAAAAAAAAATAAATAAAAGCTAGCGTGAATTAAGATTAAAGTTAAGGTGTTATTGTGGACCGTCCCCCCTTTTAAAAAACCTTGTTAAACTTTGTGACATATTTACATTCTATGGAGGTCAGGCGCGGACGAACACCCAATAATTTTATTATACCATATTTCTTCAAACTGAAACATAATTAATTATCAAAGTATACTTACGCAAATAGATATGAAAAGTCTTTGCTAAAGTTTGTGCCATATTTCCATGGAGTACAGGCGCGAACGCAGACCCCACAATTTTATTATACCATCTCTATTTAAGTTGAAACATACTTATCAAAGTATTCTTATGTACATCTCTATCAAAAACGCTTGTAAACGTTTTTTTTTTTTTTTCATTTTTTATTTCCATACTTTGGGTGCCAGACGCGAACACAGACCCCACAATTTTTATGAACCACCGTTCTGCCAGATCAAACATACCCATTCCTGATCCTCGATACAGCTATCATTATATGTAATCAGTTTTTTAAAATAGTCAACCATATAGGAGCCTATTCGTGACCATACACATACACACACACACACACACACAGACCGACGTTCAGCTTTATATATATATATATATATATATATATATATATATATATATATATATATATATATATCGTTTATGAAAAAAAAATTAAGCCTTTATTCTTCAAACTTAATCACCAAAACAAACTTTAGAACTAAATGAATTTATTTTGTTTTGTAAAGTTTTCCGTAGTGTCTTTATAAGTAACGTTAAATTTTGGATTATTTAATTTCGCCACGTGAAATCTATATATTGAGATAAAAGATGAAATTATTTGAAATCCAGGTACTTATGTTATAATATTTTTGCATATTCTTATACAAAACCATCCTTAATCTTATTTAGGCAAAAAAAAAAAAAATAATAAAAATAATAATAATTAACTGATTTTAAAAAGATATTTATGTTTATCGATCGATATGAAAATGGCGGTAAATAGTGTTTTTTGTTTTGTTCTTTTGTTTTGTTTGTTTGTTTTTGTTTATTTGTTTATGTTTGTTTGTTTGTTTTTGTTTTGTTTTTGTTTTTTTTTATTTAAAATTTAAAATTCTATTAAAAATAGTAGAAAAAGTTTTATATTATTCTGCTTTTCATACGATAAAATTCAGGATTTCATCTTTCTGGAAACAATGTTGCTCAAGAATAATGGATTTTAATTCGTTTAAAACAAAAACAACAACTTGGTTTCTCTTTTCATATTTTGACCGAGCCTAATTTTATCTTCGTCCGTGCGTCTTTACAAACTTCTTTTAACTTATTAGACCAATGAATGAGAAATTCAGTAGGAATGTCACTCTGCTATCCATTACATCACTTCCACGTGATATGTATATCTGCATAAATATAGATGAATGAAATTAACACACACACACACACACATGTTTATATATATATATATATATATATATATATATATATATATATAACTACTTCATTTACTCACATAAAATTAATATACGAAAGTATACATTTACGCGTAAACTTTAAGTATTTACTTCAACAGTGCTCAATACGTAGATAGAGGTAGTTAGTAAGTTATAAAATATATATGGCGATTAAGCTGCACTGAATATTCCGCGTTTCACCCACTCTAGGATTCTTCAGGCTTATGCCTATAATAACTCTAACAATAGTATAAGCCTGAAAAATCCTAGAGGGGATGAAACGCGGAATATTCAGTGTAGCTTAATAGCCATATATATTTTATAACTTATTTAGGCAAAAAAATTAATTGATTCAAAAACCTTTTTAAAAAATATTCAATTATGTTTATTAGGTGCGGACAAAATGAATGCCCATGCTCAAAATATATAAACATTTTGACCTCTCCCTTTACTTAAAAATTCACCAAAAATCAGAAAATTAACCAATTTTAATGAAATTTATATATATATATATATATATATATATATATATATATATATATATATATATATATATGCCTTTCACTCGTATACACCTAGGGATGAAATAATTTATTTCACCCCAGGTATTTTAACAATAACTCTAGCACTCGCTTAATTAACCCGACCAAACCCAAAATAGGTAGAATTAGTAAAACAATCTTTTTTTTAGAATAAACAAAATTAAATAAAGACATTGAATTAAACCAGTGGGCGAATACCGCTGAGACAATCGCTTGGTTTAAAAATATTGAAAACAAAAAAAAATGTACATTCCTACAATTTGGCATTGTCGATTTCTATTGATGCATACACGAAGAACTCTTCAACACGCCTCCAGACTTTGACAAGATATATACCGATATATCCAAAGCTGAAATTCACATCATTTAAAAAATGTAGATCAGTATTAATCAATAATAACAACCAATGAGTAAAAATAAGAAATGACGAACTCCTTCGATCTGTCCATGAGTGTTTTGGGCTCTGCAGAGGCATCGAACCTTGTAGGGCTATTCATACAATATACCCTCTGTGAAAATGTTTTTTTTAATAATAATGAAGGTATGACTCCAATGATTTAGACGATCTTATTTATAACTATGCGTTAGGACAATCAACCAATGAGAAGTTTCCGACCTTATTATAAAAAAATATCGAATTTTGGATGCAAGTCAGTCCCCGTCTTGAAACGACTGAACCGGACTACATTGATTCTTCGCCGCCATTTTTATTATTAAGAATTAACACTAGAGATCGTGACTGCATTGATTCTTCGCCGTTTTGATTTACTATCGCCATCTTTGTTCAACATAATATCTCAACACTTAACAGGTTATGCACCCGGCCATCGACTTTGCTTTAACGGATCGGAATCTAAATTCGAATTGTGGCAGGTGAAATTTCTGGGGTATTTAAAGATACGAAAACTACAATTCAATCCCCTACAGAGAATCCTAACGACTCCGAATTTATCGAAAAAAAACGCAACTGTTTTTGCAGAACTGATTCAATGTTTAGACAACAGAAGTCTGTCTCTGATTATAAGAGATGCCTTGGATGGTGGACGTAAAGCATTGAACATATTAAGTGAACATTATTTATCAAAAGAGAAACTCAAAATTATATCTCTTTATACAGAACTAACGTCTCTGAAATGTAACGAAGATGAGACTATTACTGACCATGTTATAAAGGGCAGAAACAACAGCAAATGCATTAAAACTCTCGGGTTAAATAATAAGCGATAACCTATTAATCTCAATGACACTCAAGAGTCTTACAGCCGATTTTTAACAATTTACAACTGTTATAACGCAAAAAGACAAACCCATAACTTACAGTGAATTTAAAATGGCATTGCGTGGTTACGAAGAGACGAATCTGATGTTTGTGAACAATAATAACTCTAAGAATATCATGAAGTTCAAAAATGCTTTTTGAAAACCGTCATAACCAAATTGCACATTTAACCGCAATGTTTTCCCCAAAAGTAATTTTCCCAAGAAAAAGAATAAAATTATCTGCTATAATTGTGGGCGACCTAATCACAAAAGTTTCCAGTGTCGATATGAAAGCTCAAAAGTGGACTCCATCAAAAATGTTGAGAACTTTAATGAAGAACACACATTTCTATTCATATGTAAGTTTGGCAATACGACAAACGGTAAAAATCTTCTTGTAGACTATGGCATTACAGCACACCAAGGAATCTGATTTTATTAATTTTGATTTGAACTTTAATCCAGAGTCATTTTGTTGAACTGGCCGACGGTAGTCAAATAAATGATATAGTCTTGAAAAGAGGCGATGCTAAAATATCACTAAAAAAAAGAAAAAAGGCGAAATTTGTAACTGTATTCTTAAAAGGGCTCTTTTTATACCTACATTTAAGCAAGACATATTTTCCGTACAGGCTGCCATCAAACAAGTTGCAAATATAATATTTGGGCCATAACAATTCAAAATTAATATACTCAAATGGAACTGTATTTGTCATTAAAAAAATGGCCGACTATATTATTTAAAAAGTATGGTTCTCTCAAAAACCGCCTGTTATAACTTGGAACCCTGACATAAAATTCTGGGACACTGCAATACTGCTGATATTAAATGTTACCAAATGTAGTCGAAGGCATGAAAATAAAATAAACTTTAGAAGGGTATTTAGAAAAATTGCCTCCTGTGCAACAAACTCTGCCTCACATGTAGAAATGGCAACAATTTTTTGTTTTTTAGTTTTTCAGGAGATCATAGGTACAGTGTTTGACAGTCTACAACAGTATCCCATTAGACTTTTTCGATCCGCAGACTTACCCCAATCTGAATCTGAAAATCCTTTTACATTTAGGCGATATATTAACCTTTTAATACTAAAGAGTGTTACTTGGTTTCTTTTAGATAACAAAGGACTTGTTTTGCACGAGTCAAGTCCTTAATCGTCAGTTTTGATAAGTTTTGAGATTTGTTACATTGTTACATTGATTCTTTGCCGCCATCTTTGTTATTAAGAATTACTCAACACTTGAGATCGTAACTGCATTGATTCTTCGCCGATTTGATTTACTATCGCCATCTTTGTTCAACACTTAACACCCTCACAAATATATATGACAATACAGATATCGGTCTATATAGGGAATAAGCGATTCTAAGAAAGTCGGGGGGGGGACAGAAACATGAAACACTAATGTCTGTACGTATATAAAAAAAACAATTTCTTTTTGGAGTAAGGGGAGCATTGTTTTTTTACAATAACATAAAACACTGAAAATAATTTAGTTTTTCCATGTAAGGAAGTACTTGGGATGTATACGTTAAAATAAATTAAAACACATAAGTAAATACAAATGGAGAGGAAACGTTTCCTTAACCGATGGAAAACTTACATTTTATTTATTTTTTGGAGAGGGGGTATCACCGATATACGTTACTACGAATAATACGTTATTCACCATGATGTTGCCTAGAATATATATTTCTTAATTCATAATGATCGGTTCAATAGTTTAGGAGCGAATCCTATGCATATATATATATATATATATATATATATATATATATATATATATATATATATATATATATATATATATATATATATAGCTAACTTTATATGGGGAGAGGTGAAGCAAGAAGTTGTAATAATAATAGTTAGGATCGCCGGTGTAATAAAATAATAAGAGCTAGGAAGGCCAATATTCTGGCATCAATTCAACCAAACTGCAGAAGAGAAATCAAATGTAATTCTGGCTTGTTGATTTGAACAGAGATTTATGGCCATGTTTCACCGGCGCTACAATTGACTTTCTGCCAAAGATAGAACCAAGGACACGGTGTTCTCTAAGGTTTAGGGCAAGAATCTTGGAGTAGTTATCATTTCCCCCTCCACTTTCCATCATTCCACTAAGTATCGTCAGCCTTCAAAAAAATTTGGTAATTCTCTGCTCTGCTATTTGTTAACTCTTGGAATTTCAGATGTGATATTTGTTATACTATTTTAACTCTTTAAATTTGGAGTTAATATTTATTATCCTATCTGTATTTTTTTTCAATTTCAGGGTAATTTATATTATTTGTTTTGATCGGACTATTGTTCTCATCTTGAGTTTTATTAGGGCAATGTTTCAGTCGGATTGTCCTTCTACCGGCATCAGGCATGTCGGTTGTTGTTTGGAAAAGAAAGTCGAAATTTTCATGACAAAAAAACTGTGTACATGAGATTCCCTGCAAATGTGGAAAATTATACAAAGATGAGACTGGTCATCCTCTAAAGTTAAGGCTAGAAGAGCGATGTAAAGCCATGACACAGGGAGAAGTCAAAAAGTCGGGACTGGCTGATCACATATGGAAAGAAAAAGGTACATACTTCCCTTTGTGGGACGAGGTCAAAATAATTGACAGAGATGCAAGATGGAGGTTCAGGCGACTCAAGGAAGCAACACATATGCTAAAAAAAGAAAAATAAAAATTACTAAGCAGACCAAGCCCGGAATTTAGTAACATTTGGGAGCCTCTAATTGTAGAAATAACAAATATTGTACACCTTTAAAATGTCAGCGATGGAAGAGAGATAATCCTCCTGTCGATCTTTAACCAATTGTTTTTTTTTTTCTCACAGATTCGAAACAATAACCAAAAAATGGACACTGACTCACAGAAATACGAAAATATTTACGGAGCCAGTAACTTTTCTCCTTTCTTTCCCAAACAACAACCAACATGCCTGCTGACGGTCCAAGGACAATCCTACTGAAACGTTGCATTAATAACACCCAGGATGAGAGCAATAGTCCGATCAATACAATCAATCCTCATCTAAAAAATTCAGAACTCCAGGGGTAATATTTGTTATCTTTATCTGCGTTAAATTTTAGGGATGATATGGGTTAATTTGTCTGTAAATCTTTACATTTTAGACGCAGTGTTTGTCATTTTACGTTTTAAGCTGTTTAAGTTTTAGAGATGACATAACCTAAATTTATATTTTTCTTTTTATAAAACTCTCCCTAAAAATCTCTTGTCATTCTCATGACTGTTATCACAGTGGTCGAACCTGATGTCTTTTTTATGGAACAAGTACTAACTTATTTTGGCATCACGAATGTGTTCATCTTTGAAATATGGATTCACTTTTAAAGGGGTTTGTTTTGAAGAGTTTGTTTTTAGATTTTCTATCCTTTAATTCATTTTAGTCTGTAAAGTGAAAAATTTCTCTCAATTTTCCCAAGTCTGCTGATACATTGCCTACATAATTCATATTTAAACAAATGCCTCAGTTCCAGAAACCAGTCTTGTCCAAGGATGGAATACTGTTGCTACATCTGGGCAGGAGCTGCTAGAAAGGACTTGTCCTGCCTTGATAGAGTTCAAAGTAGACTTCGTAGCCTCGTAGGAGATATCCTTTTCTCTTCCCTGCATCCTCTATCTCACAGAAGAGATGTTGCGAGTTTGTCTCTGATGTATCGTTATTTTCATGGAAAGTGTTCGACTGAACTTCAGTCTATGGTCCCCCCCTCGCCAAACTTTCACAAGAAACATTCGTCTAGCTGAAAATACCATCAATAATTTCCCCCGCTCTTTATCTGTGCCTAAACCTAAACGTAGATTCCATGAACAAAGCTTCTTTCTTAGAACTGCACGCCTGTGGAATTGTCTTCCGTTTTTCTGCTTTCCGGCTGACTACAATATGGTTGTGTTCAAGTCTAACGTAAATAAGTTCTTGATGAGCCGTTCCATATGAGTATAAAAATTTACCGAATTTTTATTACTAATGATTACTATATTGTCCAATTTCTACTGTACACTCTTTAACCCTTATCCTTGAGTGGCCTCTTGGCTTTGATAATGTGGTGATGCCTGTGTAAAAAACAACCATTTTAGTTGGCCACTTGACTCGTTTTTAATAGCAACCAACTTGAAACTGCCGAGATTAATACTTCTTACTGTTATGCCTTTGCTTTCCCTTTCAGATTCAATATGACGTTCATGGTTTTCGTTGGTTAACTGTTGTAACTGAATGGATCTGTTGGTTTATGGATAATTCAGGAGACGGTAAGGCCATTGCACTTGACATTTCGAAGGCATTTGACAGAGTGTGGCATTCTGGTTTTCTACATAAACTTCGAGGTTAGGGTATTGGTGGTAAGGTTCTTAGGTCTTTTCTTTCTGATTGAAACTTGCGAATAACTTTAGATCGTCTCTTCATTTTCTTTTTCCTACCCATTCCGGTGTTCTTTACTCTTACTTCTCTATATAAATGATCTTCCAGGGCATATTATTCAGAAAATTAACATTTACACTAGTGTTGGGACGATTAATCAGAATTGAAATCGGAAAAAACAGAACTTTTTGAAGTATTGGAATCGATATCAGAATCAAAAAAAATTTATGCCTATTTTTCGATGCCAAAATGATTTCTTTAATTTTTTTTTTATTTGATTTAGTTTTTTAAAAAAAAATCTTTCACTGTTAGTAGTTATAATAAAATAATAAATATTTATTGATTTTAAACTTCCAGTCAACTAAAATCTATAGATCACCTATCCTCTGAATCGGGAAAAATATTGAAATCACTAATTTATACTGATGACACCACCCTCTGTTCTGATATTGCTTTTGCCCATCTTCCTCAGATCAGTTGAAATATGTAGTTGATCTAAAAGTTTGTCAGGGTTCAGTTATGGATTGGGCTAGGAAATGACTTGTTTTGTTTAAACTTATTATACATTGTCTTCAGCGATTTTCATTAAAAAAAAAATAAGACTCAAACTTACATGCCGTTGAACTTTGATTATTTTTCAAAGTTTTACCTTGTTGTCAATAAAACTGAAGATATTTTTGTGTGGATTGTAATACTTTTGATATTTGTTTATGCCACTAGATGTTAAACAGATTATGAAAAATAAAAGATTTCTTTTTACTCTTTTTTATCTTTATAATTAAAGTTTTGCACAGAAATGTAATTATACTTTCATAGTAAGTCACGAGATAAACAAAGTCAGACATTACTCCAACGTCAGTAAATACTTAATAACTTGCTGAACCTGGACAATCAGATCTACTTTAAGCTGAACCTACTCGGGATGCAACTAATAACACATTTGGTTCTATTAGCAAATTAATAGCCCAACGATGTCGTAATAATTAGATTTCATTTTCAAAATCGTATTTAATAACTTTTTTTTAATTGGTCAAAGAAACGACATAGTAGAAAAAATGTTTGCATAATTTTAAAAGAAAAAGAAATACAATTTTAGCTGTAACCGAGACAACTGTTTTTACATTCGTCAATTAAAGATATGAGTTATGCCCCCTTATTATTTCAAATTTTCTGATCATAATTGAAAAGTATTATATACTAGCCTTTTTGTCTGCTTAAAACGGGCAAAATTTATATCCCATTGATTTTGAATGTGTGCTTTATTTTGTATTAAGTTCTAATCCATGTACAGCATATTCACGCTGACACACCAGTTCCTGCTGGATCACCGAAGTTAAGCAACGTTGAACCTGGTCAGTACTAAGTGGGTGACCATTTGGGACTTCCGGGTGCTGTATGTACTCCCCGTTTATCTCTGGATTGTTTCCAGTCGTCCTAGACTTCTCCTTGCCACTGGGCCCAAACAGTGCCGATTTAGGAGAGGTGTGGTTAGGGATTGTGCAACTCTTACCTCACAATTACATGCGCAGCTTCCCCTACAGGGAGTATCCTTTGTCTTTCGAGACTGAACGGAGGCATCGAAGTACTAATCCATATTAATCCCCTGCAATCTCTATTAATTTCTAATTGTTCATCGAACGGATATCATAATTCTTAGTTCGCTGCACCACATCATAACAAAGATCCGTACAAAATTTTAGCAGAATCGGCCCAGTAGTTTGAGAAAAAGTGAAACAGACAGATAGAAAAACTAAGAGAAATATAATATAAATTACCAGTTAGCCGGGCAGGACTACTGATTAAACTTAACTGTAGTGAGGTATGTTATTATAGTGCTAATAACATGATCCAACTATAAAAAAATGTAATTTGCGTGGATAGAATCAGGTGTATGTATGTCAGCTTAAATACTATTTGGGTCCAACTTTTTAAAGGTCATAACAAGTTTATATGTTAAACTAGCTAAAGTACTCGGCAACGCCGGGTTTGTTTGTTTTTTGTTTTTTTTTTTTAATCTTATTCTTCTGCAACGTGAGTAAAATTTTTTTTTTTACTTAAAATCGCAATAAAATAATTACAACATAAACATGTATGTTATTCACATTCGTGATGATGATCGATAAACAACAACAACAACAACAAAAACATTTGTCTTGTGTAAGATTTGAACCCTGAACGATAGTATAAAATATGGGAATTGAAGGCGAACGCTTTATCAAGACGGCAACTAATAAACACGTTTTGCCTTTATAGTCCACTTAATTTGTCTATGAGTTCAGCGTAGGGATACAAACGTCACATAGATCGAAAATAGTTCAATTGTCTAAATCAAATAAACATAATTTGAATAAATAAAAAATAAAAAGTCAAATAGATATAATGATTTGACTATAAAGAAACAATTTTTTTTTTCTTGCTGGCAGTAAAAAGGTTTGCAAATATGTTGTTCTTCGGTCGGTTTAGAAAAGGAACGCTACAAATGTCGGAACGTTTGTTTCTAGTTTTTTTTATAGGTACGTTTTATTTTGAATAACTAGTTTTAAAAAAAGTTTCAAGAACTTCTGGGATCGACAACGACATAATCTCGAAGGTGCTGATCCCTGATAGTTTGGCTCTCAAAGATCAACCGTTTAACAGTGATGCCGCGATACACATACAGACAAATAGATAACATGGCTTTATATAGAGAGAGATTACTTGACTTGGTAGTAATATTTGATATTTGAACTTGTTTGTATTTGAAAATGAAGGACGTTTGTTTTCAAAATAATTTTGAAATTATGAAGCCACAATGGCTAAGTGGTTATTTTTAAGTCAATGGGTAGTTTTTTTTGTTTGTTTGTTTTTTTTTTTTTTGTTTTTTTTTGGTTTTTTTTTTTGTGGCGGGCAAGATTTGTGACAGCAAATGCACTATTAGGGCATCTGTTTTCTGTTATGCCTTTTCAGAATTCAACTGAAGCATTCCAGACATGTTTGTCGAGACTCCCCCTCTCATTCCCACCCACCCACAACAAAAGCAGAAATGCCAGTTTTCTATAAATGGTTCATGAATGGCAGGCATTTTATAAAAATTCCGCCATTTAACAAAAGACAATACAGATTGATCCGTCATCAACGTTTGACATTTGGCAAAATATTCACACTGTTAATTTGTAGTGTGGTCCCTAGCCTTGGTAGAGGCCATCTTGGAACGTCTTTGAATATAGCCAAAAATCACACCGATATTTGATATGAATAGGGGTGGAAATGTTATTGTTTTAGTGAATGAAGAAAAGGATATAATATATATATATATATATATATATATATATATATATATATATATATATATATATATATATATATATTAGTGTTAGGACGATTAATCAGAATTAGGAATCCGAAAAATCAGAACTTTTTGAGGTATAGGAATCGGTATTGAAATCGGAAAAATTGTGCTGATTTTCCGATGCCAAAAACGATTCCTTTAATTATCTTTTTTATTTGATTTTGTTTAAAACAAATTCTTCCACTGTTGGTAGTAATAATAAATTAATAAATAATTTTGTATTTTAAACTACTAGTAAATCTAAACTCTATAGATCACTACCACAAGTGGGTTTTTACATTTAAGGAAATATGTGCATATTTAATGTGTTTTTACGGTAATCGAGAAAAGTTACAACTTTAAAGATTTATAAAGAATCGGAATTGGAATCAGTAATTGTATTGAAATCAGAAAAATTATTGGAATTGTCCCATCACTAATATATATATATATATATATATATATATATATATATATATATATATATATATATATATATATATGTGTGAACATGTCTGTGTGTGTGTCTGTGTCTGTGTACATTTCCCTACGCAATAACTCTGTCAATTTGTAGTCTACAGACTCGAAATTTAATATACATGGTACTGAAATTTGGGAAAATCGATGTGATCGGTTTTCGGCCAGAAATTTCGCAGTGAAGGGGTCAAAGTTCAACGATTTGACCTTTGAGAACTCTACCAAACTCCTCCGAAAATTTTGGGTCTAAACACTTGAAATTTTAGATATAGGTTCCTTGGACATGGATCTAACTTAATAATATGATTTGAGCCCAAAACAATAAATATCAAGGGCTCATAATAGGGGTCAAAGTTTTAAAAAATTGACCGCTTTTTTTCCCTTTTTTTTTTTTTTGCTCGACATACACCTCCAAATACCCGGGCAACGCCGGGCACCCTTGCTAGTATATATATAAAAGTGAAAGTGTCTGTCTGTGTATCTGTGTATGTACATTTCCCTATGCAATAACTGTCAATTTTAAGTCTACAGACTCGAAATTTGATATACAGGGTACTGAGATTTGGGAAAATTTTTGGGATCGGTTTTCGGCCAGAAATTAGGCGACTCAGGGTCAACGATTTGACCTTTGAGAACTCTACCAAACTCCTCCGACAATTTTTGGTCTAAACACTTGAAATTTTAGATATAGATTCATTGGACAGGGATCTAACGTAATAACTTTATTTGAGTCCAAAACAATACATTTTAAGGGCTCATAATAGGGGTCAAAGTTAAAAAAACAGACCACTTTATTATTTTTTTTTTTTTGCTCAACATACATCTCCAAATACCCGGGCAACGCCGGGCACCCATGCTAGTTATGTCTATAAAAGTGAAAGTGTGTGTGTGTGTGTGTGTGTGTATGTGTGTGTGTGTGTGTGTGTGTGTGTGTGTACATTTCCATACGCAATAACTCTGTCAATTTTTAGTCTACAGACTCGATATTTGATATACAGGGTACTGAGATTTGGGAAAATCGACGTGACTGGATTTCGGCCGGAAATTTAGCGAGCAAAGGGTCAAAGTTTAACGATTTGACTTTTGAGAACTCCTCTGCTCCGACAATTTTTGGTCTAAACACTTGAAAAAGATATAGGTTCCTTGGACATGGATCTAACTTAATAAGTTTATTTGAGCCCAAAACAATAAATTTTAGGGGTCATAATAGGGGTAAAATTTTAAAAAAAATTGACCTCTGAGGTCTCTTCCAAATTACTCAGACAATTTCTGGTCTAAATATTTGAAATTTTACATAAAGGGTATTCAGAGATATGGCAAGCTTTTTCATCAGTTTGGGTCGTAAATTTTTAGTTACCAATATATAAATGTATGTATGTATGTATATATGTTTGCATGTCTGCCTTAAACTTTTAATAGAGGCGACGGATTTTACCAAGATCAGTATTGTTTTAAAGTTGGACTTTTTATACAACAAATATCGAAAATTGTCTAAAAACATTAATATCTTCCCCTTCAACTAGGCACTTTTCTAAAGGGGGATCACTTTTTCCGCAGATATTTTTTTTAAGTTATCCTCTCCTTTAGATTGTTTAATCTTAATTTTTAAAAAAAACGTTGCTTCCGGTTTGGTCGTGGTCGTAACAGCATAAACGTTAGGTTTTACCCCGTTCTTTTCCTTCTTTGCGGTACGGGTTCGAGCCTGCCTTCCTACTACCACATTTTTTTTTTTTGCTCAACATACACATCCAAACACCCGGGCAACGCCAGGCTGAAATGCTAGTATATCAATAAAAGTGAACGTGTGTGTGTGTGTGTGTATACATGTGTATACATTTCCCTACACAATAACTTTAGCAATGTTAAGTCTACTGACTCGAAATTTGATATACAGGGTACTGAGATTTGGGAAAATCGATTTGATCGGTTTTAGGCCAGAAATTTGGCTGTTAAGGGTAAAAGTTCAACGATTTGACCTTTGAGGACTCTACCAAACTCCTCCGACAATTTTGTGGTCTAAACACTTGACATTTTAGATAAAGTTTCTTTGGACATGGATCTAACTTAATAACTTGAGTGGAGGCTAGAACAATAAATTTTAAGAGGTCATAATAGTGGTCAAATTTTAAAAAATTGACCGCTTTTTTTTTGTTTTGTTTTTTTTTGCTCAGCGTACACCTCAAAACACCCGGGTAACGCCAGGCACCCATGCCAGTATATCTATAGGAGTGAACGTGTCTGTCTGTCTGTCTGTCTGTCTGTCTGTCTGTGTACACTCCCTATGCAATAACTCTATCAATTTTTAGTCTACATACTCGAAATTTGATATACAGGGTACTGAGATTTGGGAAAATCGATGTGATTGATTTTCGGCCAGAAATTTGGCTGTTAAGTGGTCAAAGTTCAACGATTTGACCTTTGAGAATTCTACCAAACTCCTCCGACAATGTTGAGTCTCCACACTTGAAATTTTATATATAGGTTCCTGGGACATGGATCTAACTTAATAACTTGATTTGAGCCCAAAACAATAAATATTCAGAGGTCATAATAGGGGTCAAAGTTAAAAAACATTTGAACTTTGCGGTCTCTACCAAATTACTCAGACAATTTCTGGTCTAAACAGTTGAAATTTGACGTTAAGGGTATTCAGAGATAGGGCAAACTTTTTAATCGGTTTGGTCGAAAATTTTTAGT
>NC_136503.1:43423600-43443600 GCF_053919585.1 Euprymna scolopes
TCACATCATGAATTCTGCAATAGAGTTTCACATCATGAATTCTGCAACAGAGTTTCACATCGTGAATTCTGCAACAGAGTTTCACATCGTGAATTCTGCAACAGAGTTTCACATCATGAATTCTGCAACAGAGTTTCACATCATGAATTCTGCAACAGAGTTTCACATCATGAATTCTGCAACAGAGTTTCACATCGTGAATTCTGCAACAGAGTTTCACATCATGAATTCTGCAACAGAGTTTCACATCATGAATTCTGCAACAGAGTTTCACATCATGAATTCTGCAACAGAGTTTCACATCGTGAATTCTGCAACAGAGTTTCACATCATGAATTCTGCAACAGAGTTTCACATCGTGAATTCTGCAACAGAGTTTCACATCATGAATTCTGCAACAGAGTTTCACATCATGAATTCTGCAACAGAGTTTCACATCATGAATTCTGCAACAGAGTTTCACATCATGAATTCTGCAACAGAGTTTCACATCATGAATTCTGCAACAGAGTTTCACATCATGAATTCTGCAACAGAGTTTCACATCATGAATTCTGCAACAGAGTTTCACATCATGAATTCTGCAACAGAGTTTCACATCGTGAATTCTGCAACAGAGTTTCACATCATGAATTCTGCAACAGAGTTTCACATCATGAATTCTGCAACAGAGTTTCACATCATGAATTCTGCAACAGAGTTTCACATCATGAATTCTGCAACAGAGTTTCACATCATGAATTCTGCAACAGAGTTTCACATCATGAATTCTGCAACAGAGTTTCACATCGTGAATTCTGCAACAGAGTTTCACATCATGAATTCTGCAACAGAGTTTCACATCGTGAATTCTGCAACAGAGTTTCACATCATGAATTCTGCAACAGAGTTTCACATCGTGAATTCTGCAACAGAGTTTCACATCATGAATTCTGCAACAGAGTTTCACATCGTGAATTCTGCAACAGAGTTTCACATCATGAATTCTGCAACAGAGTTTCACATCGTGAATTCTGCAACAGAGTTTCACATCATGAATTCTGCAACAGAGTTTCACATCATGAATTCTGCAACAGAGTTTCACATCATGAATTCTGCAACAGAGTTTCACATCATGAATTCTGCAACAGAGTTTCACATCATGAATTCTGCAACAGAGTTTCACATCATGAATTCTGCAACAGAGTTTCACATCATGAATTCTGCAACAGAGTTTCACATCATGAATTCTGCAACAGAGTTTCACATCATGAATTCTGCAACAGAGTTTCACATCATGAATTCTGCAACAGAGTTTCACATCATGAATTCTGCAACAGAGTTTCACATCATGAATTCTGCAGCAGAGTTTCACATCATGAATTCTGCAACAGAGTTTCACATCATGAATTCTGCAACAGAGTTTCACATCATGAATTCTGCAATAGAGTTTCACATCATGAATTCTGCAACAGAGTTTCACATCATGAATTCTGCAACAGAGTTTCACATCATGAATTCTGCAACAGAGTTTCACATCATGAATTCTGCAACAGACTTTCACATCGTGACTTCTGCAACAGAGTTTCACATCGTGACTTCTGCAACAGAGTTTCACATCATGAATTCTGCAACAGAGTTTCACATCATGAATTCTGCAACAGAGTTTCACATCGTGAATTCTGCAACAGAGTTTCACATCATGAATTCTGCAACAGAGTTTCACATCATGAATTCTGCAACAGAGTTTCACATCATGAATTCTGCAACAGAGTTTCACATCATGAATTCTGCAGCAGAGTTTCACATCATGAATTCTGCAACAGAGTTTCACATCATGAATTCTGCAACAGAGTTTCACATCATGAATTCTGCAACAGAGTTTCACATCATGAATTCTGCAACAGAGTTTCACATCATGAATTCTGCAATAGAGTTTCACATCATGAATTCTGCAATAGAGTTTCACATCATAAATTCTGCAATAGAGTTTCACATCATGAATTCTGCAACAGAGTTTCACATCATGAATTCTGCAACAGATGGATGAAACTTTCAGCTCATGAATGCATAAGTTCAGTCATTATACCAATGCAATCTGTAATCCCCTCTAATCCATTTGGAGGGAATAAAAAAAAGTAGGAGGCATTACTTATGGAACGCTTCCAATCTACTCTCATTTTTTCACCTTTTTATTCGTTTCTCTCCTCACACCTCCTCCTCTTCATGTCGCGAATCAGACCGGACACACATATGTTGACTTTTATTTTGCAGATTTTACATAATTGGATTCTAGTGCAAATATTAGTACATAACTTGATGGGGCAAAGTTATATTGGAAGATTCTCAGACACTATAGATTCTGACTCTGACAATTAACCAAACTATGTAAACAGCACTAATTGGTACCGAAGCTTTCTGAATTGTTGGTGTTGTTATATTTCTAGTGGAAAAAAGAAGAAACGTAAAAAGAGTTCCAATGGTGAATACGCCGTTTTCTCCTTTTCCAGCCTCATTCTGAAATAACACGGCACTGATAATTGCCTTCATTATCTGCAGTGCGAGATTTAAACAGAAGCCGAGTCTGGTAAGGCCGTAACTTTTGCTAGCAAACATCACTGTTGGAAACAGCCATAATGATTTGTTGACACTGACTTGCAAGTCGACTTCTGTTTTTAAAATCCACCAAGTATACAGCAGATCCATGCTGGCACTATTCCTGCAGTTTACTGACACAAACATCAGCATCGGCCATGAATGCGCCAATGAATTGCTTCAGGTCTTAATTGTACGTGAAACGGATCTTTCTACATAGGAAATTTTGGTCCCAAAACTTCGCAGTTTTCATCAAGGGATACTTAATTGTTTTATATAGAAATCAAGGTTTCAACCTCGACAATCAGTCCGACAGAAGCTAAGCCATTTCAGGGTTTTTTTTTTGCTGTTGAACTGATGCAAAATATTCTGTGTAGCCCTAGAACTCCACCCTCCCAGGTCTTCCCTCCCGGCTTTTCCCAAAATGTTTTGTTTGTTTGTTTGTTTAAAGGGTATAAGAGCACAACTTCCCATTTCAAAATTCAAACATTTCAGATTTGCATTAAATAAATTCATTATTAAGCAAGATTCTTTTTAACACCTTTGAAGCTTAAGATTCAAATTTTAAACATTTTCTAGAAATAATATCATGTAAAGGAGTTTGATCAAAATTGGCATAAAGATTCTAAATATAAGGTTTAGTATTATTATATCTTAGTATTATTATTATATCTTAGTATCATTATATCTCGATTGTAATCTTTGTATGGGACAGAAAAGTGGTGCAAACGGTTGATTTTACTCGTTCTGGACAGGATATTCATCTAGTCTTTCTATATAAAACAATTAAGTATTTATTAAATACGAAAAAGAACAGAAACTTTATTTTATTGTGTACAGTTTGAAAGAGTTATTTCCCTTACTTCTGATTTGTCTTAGAGTTCAGCGTTCAGATTTATGTGCACTACATTAGTCCTAATGTTTGTCTCTGACTATAACAGTCCTTATGTGTGATGATTTACATTTGTTATGCATTTTCCACTTGAACTGGATTAGAAAAGCATAAAAGCAAATAAGAAATATCTGTCCTTTTTACACACAAGGTGTTTATAAAATAGATGATATAACTTGCGTGAGATTACTTTTGCAATGCGCCATTACCAGACTAATCTACTTTGTGATCTATTTTTTTTTTTCCTTTGCGAAGTCTTTAATTTGTGATAAACATATTTGTTCATCTGTATTTGACCTGTTATATTCTGTTGGTGGAAATAAGAAAGGTCAATATTCGTAGGAGGGCAATCGAGTTTTCCATGTTGTCTATTTTCTGATTTTGTTGGTTGATGTGGAAGGACCAAGCCCAAGTCTATGTTACCTGTGATTCTGTTACAGGGATAGTTTTTATCTATCCAACATGTAAAAATAACCGCACTATCGTACGCGTTGTATGTGTTAGATGTTTACAATAAAAACAATGTTGATCTATGTGTTTCAATAATCTATAACTCAGAAACCAAGCGTTTCCAGACCTATATACACATAATCTTGAAGCTGTGCCATCGATTTTCCTAACATATTGTATGGAATATATATATATATATATATATATATATATATATATATATATATATATATATATATATATATAAGGTTATGAAAATATATATGGCAATTAAGCAACACAGAATATTCCATGTTTCATTCTCATGAGAATTCTTCAGGCTTGTGCCTAGCTCTACCTATGTATATTTTTTTTAATTACATTTTCACCCCAAACAAGGCACATTGCCACTTTGGTGTAGGGGACTACTATCAGGGGCAACAACTACTGGGGTACTATGTAGGGATTTAGGCAGCAAGATGTTGGTTCACGTTGCACTTGAACTTCTGCACATCAGTACAGTTGGGGAAGCAGTGACCTGGAATGGAATTCCAAAGTCTAGCGGTTCTGGGGAAGAAACTACTGGAGTAGAAACATCTTTTACATCTAGGGATCTCTACAGTGTGGGGGTGGGATTTTGCAGCCTGTCGAGGGTGTTCACGTTGTGGGGGCACAAGTGCTTGCAGTTCATCAGAGCATTCACCATTAAAATACTTGTAGAACAGGCAGAGGGATGCAACGTTTCCTCGATGGGACAGAGGCTGAAGCTTAGATGCCAGTTCAGGGCCTATCAGATTTGCAACTCTCTTTTGAACCCTGTCTAGGAGTGAGAGACTAGTAGCAGATGCACCAGCCCAAATATGACAGCAATACTCCATACATGGGCGAATGATTGCCTTATAGAGGTACAGGATACTTTCGGGTGTTAGTAGTTTTCTAGCATGGTAGAGAGAACCCACTTTCTTTGCAGCGGCCCTGGCAATGCCCTCGATGTAATTGTTCCAACTCACGTTTCCTGTGAACGTTAGGCCAAGGAGCTTGAAAGACGTACTCTCAGATAAAGAGTCGTTGGCCATTGCTATAGGTGGTAGAGAAGGTTTCTTGTAATTATTGAATGAAACTAGTTTAGTCTTGGTGGCATTGAACGTGACCATCCATTTTTGTCCCCATTCCACTACTGATTGGAGGTCATCCTCTAGTGTTTCTGCCATTTCTTTAGATATATGTTCATTTGTTTTCCTGTCGTGCCTGTTATAGAGTGTGGTGTCATCTGCATATATACCCATCTCAGAGGCAATTTTGTCGGGGAGGTCATTTATGAATATCAGGAACAGTAGAGGTCCAAGGATAGACCCCTGGGGCACTCCCGCATTTATATCATATTGTTTAGATGTACAACCGTCGAGGACAACCTGGATTTTTCTCTTATCTAAGAAGGATTTAATTATGTTAAGTATTCTACCAGTGATACCGTATGATCTAATCTTCCTGAGGAGACTCTCATGCCATACCCTGTCAAAAGCCTTAGATATATCTAGAGCTACCGCTCTGCCCTCCCCCGCACACTGTTGAAGTAAATATTGAAAATTTACACATAAAATTATATGTTCGTATCTTAATTTATATGATTAAATGAAATAATCATATATATATAAATATGTGTGTGTGTGTGTGTGTGTGTGTGTGTGTGAGTGTGTGTGTGTGTGTGTGTGTGTGATTGTCTCTCATTTTATTCCTGTCTCTGCCTTTGTTTGTCTATCTTTTTACTGTCTTCTCTTTCTCTCCCGCTTTCTCCTATTTTCACTATCACTCTCTCATCCCCCCTCTCTCTCTCTCTCTCTTGCTTTCTTCTTCCTCTATCTTCTTCCTCTCTCTCTCCTTCTACCCCGTCACCTCTCTACTTCTCTTCTCCTCATCTCTCTTCCTCTTTCTCTGCCTCCACCTCTCTACCTCTTTTCCTTCTCACTCCCTAATTTCTTTCTCTCTCTTTCCCCATCTTTCCACCTTTATCTTATTCTCTCCTCTTTCTTTTTCTATCCCTCATCCACCTTTCCTACCTCTCTATCTTTTTCCTTCTCTTCTCTATTAAACCCTCCCTCCCTTCCTCTTTCTTTCCTCTCTCTCTCTCTCTCTCTCTCTCTATCTCTCTCTCTCTCTCCATCCCTCCCTATCTCTCCCCCATCTCTCTTTAAAGTCTACCGCTCTTTTCCCTTTCTCCCGCTGTTTCTCTTTTCTTTTCTCTCCCTTTCTCTGTGCTCCTCTACATCTCTTTCTTTGTCTTTCTAACTTTTTCTCTTCCTCTTACCCTATCTATCTATTTCTCTCTCCCTCTCTCTTTTTAACTCTACTTTTGTAGCACTATTCTTCTTTGCATCTGCTTTGAAACACAAACAATCTGATTTGTATTTCCATTTACCAAAATTGGTTTTGCCCAATGAAGTACAAAAAAAGAAAAGAAAAGAAAAGGAAAAGTTCCGACTAGTTTTCTTAGTCTCTAAGACTTCAAATTCTTGGTTCCTGGTTGAGCAAATGTCTTGGGTATTCTACCAAATATAAGGGAACAGCTGGAAAACGAAGGAAATAATCAAGTAGACGTCTATAGATCAGAGAAGAGGGAGGTGCAAGGTTTGGAATTGGGTTCTTCAAAAAATGCTTGCCGTAAGAGGAGCCGAGTAAAATAATTAGAAAAAGGGAACATGATCTGGGGTTGGGTTGAAGGAGGAGAAAAGATGTTCGAGAGAGTCGGAGGAGCCCCTAAAAAAGAAGTGGTAAGAAGAGCGAGGGCGAAGGATTAAAGTGTGAAAAGAGTAAAGAATTAAGAGTTTGAAAGGGGGGGATGTGGAAAGATGGAAGGAAAGGTGAAAGCAAAGAAATGGTGAAAAACAGATGACAAGACAACAAGAATCTGACATGTAGAGAGTATGGAAATAAGGGTTGGCACAGAGAAATCTTGTGCAAAAAGTCACAAAGAAGAAGGAAGAAAAAAATTGATGTAGAGTATGATATTCCAGACAGTGGAATGCAGAAATCTGGTGATGCCTGGCGTCCAACTCCTTCATTATATGCCCCAAAGACTCAAGTATATGTCCTAGTACTGAGAAATATTATAAAAAAGTGAAAATACTCTGAACATGATTGAGGTAACATATAACTGATTCTGATACGCTGCAAAAACAAAATAATTATTTTGTGAAACAAATATTTTTATAAATTGTTTTAAATAAAATAGTTTTATATAATTCATTAAAAGATTTTACTTCTTTTTTATCTTAACCAGTCTCTGTCCCAAGTTTTTAGATCAACTGAATTAGAGAACAGCCACCGCTAGAAAATAACTGTGTGTTGGGTAATTTATTTATTTAAAAAAAAGTGTTTTTTCTAATGTATACATAATAGCAAATTGATTTTAATTCTGATACATTCAGCCTGTCATAATTTTTAAATAAATGTACAATTTTTGATATATTGTATCTCATCTTTCCAAATTACACGGGTCAGCAAACTACATGATTACCGTAAAACTGAATCGATGTGTGTATGTACTAACAACAATCACTCATTAATTTATTTATAATTTTAATACAAATATGATAATTGCATTATACACACAAAAAGAAATGAACATTTATATTACTTGTATTGATTGGACTATTGTTCTCGTCTTGGGTGTTATTTGTGCAACGTTTCGGTCGGATTGTCCTTATCCCTGAGTGGCTACCGGGCCTTGATAAGTGGTGATCACTGTGTAAAAAAAAAAAAAAAAAAAAGAACATCCTCAGGCATGTTGGTTATTGTTTGGAAAAGAAAAGGAAAAGTTACTGGCTCCGTAGATATTTTCATATTCTGTGAGTTAGTCTCTATTTTATAGTTATTGTTTCAAATTTGTGAAAAAATTGGTTGGTAAAGGAGAGGCAATTCTAATAAAGATTGACAGGGGATTATTTCTCTTCCATCGCCGAAATTTTAAAAGCGTACAATGTTTTTTTTTTTCTACAATTAGAGGCTCCCAAATGCTACTAAACTCTAGGCTTGGTCTGCTTGGTAATTTTTCTTTTTTTCAATCCGACTGAATCAGCCCTCATCTAAAAAATGCAGAACTTTAAATGAGCATTTGTTTAAAAAATCTTAAAAGTGCACAAGAAGTGTAGTCGTTGCAGACGTTGTGATGTTGCTCACTCAATCGATGGTTGAACTATGGCACATACTTTCTTTTACACAGGAGTTACCTCCTATCAACGGTCGGAGGCCACTCGAGGATAAGAGTTAATGAGTGTATGGTAATCAATGGAACAATATCATAGTAATTGTTAGTAGTGGAAATTTCATAAATTGAATTATTTAAGGGGAAAGCTCATCAAGAATTTGTTTACGTTGAGCTTGAAGACGACCAGATTGTAGTCAGTTGGAAAGCAAGCAAATGGAACAGTTTCACAAGCGTGCAGTTCTAAGAAAGAAGCATTGTTCATGGAATCCACATTTGGGTTTAGGCACAGATAAAGAGTGTGGGAAATTATTGATAGTGGTTTCAGATAGATTAGTATTTTTTGTGAAAGTTTAGCAAGGGGGGGGGAATATAGATCAGGGCTCAGACGAGAACTTGCTCAATAACGATAGAGCAGAGACAGTCTCACAACGTCTCTTCTGTAGGAGAGATGTTGCAGGGAAGGAAAATGGGTATTGCTACATAGGTGACCATTGTTAAATACTGATTGTGATTGCGAACAGGCTATCACTAGTTGCTGGTGTGTTGCTAGAGAAGAGTTCATGAAGCTGCTTCCAATCCTTATATATAAGCACGTTTCCTTTAAGACTCAGGGCAAAGTCTGTGTTCTACCATCTTTCGTAGCAGTGAGACATCAGTCTCAAACGTTTCTGCTCTGCAATGGCTTTAGTGTAATGACCATGTTATGATCAGATAGATGTGAAACAGCAAACTGGCGGACAGCATCCCTGCAAGCATGCTTCATCAGAAAGTTGGCATGCTGATGGGATTTTTGGATACCTTACGTGTTCGGTGTATCAGGTGGTTTTGTCATGTACAGCATGACACCCTTTGCATGAACGACATAACATGTCCAGGCACTAGAGAGCATGGTAGACTGAAAAAATTCTAGCTTGAGTGTGCAAGAAGTAATTTGACTGTTTGATCGGTATCAACTCTTTGGATTAAACTACATAGAGAACAGGCATAAGATATAGCGTAGTGTTGTCCATCTAAGACAATTGTAGAACCCTAAATATCATCATGATGGTGGCAGTGATGATGATGATGATGATGATGATGATGATGATGATGATGATGATGATGATGATGATGATGATGATGATGATTTTGCTGCTGATGCTGATGATAATGGTAGTGATGATGATGATGGTGGTGGTGATGATGATGATGACTGCAAGAATGTATATTTCATTGTATTGACTGCCAAATTTTCTCTTCTTCTTCTTCTTCCTTCTCTCTCTCTCTTTCTCTCTCTCTCTCTCTCTCTCTCTCTCTCTCTCTCTCCTCATTGGACAATGTTCAATGAAGATCGATTTCCAGAGCAAATAGTAACAATGATAAACTCCCTGATCATTTTTTTGTTGTTGTTTGTTTTGTCTTGTTTTTAACAGGTGAAGATTCTATTCAATGCGTCACTGGCACAAGTCACGAGGAAGGGAACTACTACTGTAAACAACATTAACAACTAAAAAGTGCTCTATTTGTTTTTATGAAGCGCATCGCTTTATAAGTAATGACAGGTAGCAATTTCACTTACCACAGTGTTCAACAAGCAAATTTCCTTGATATTAAGGATGAAATGCGAATTAGAAATTCGAATGTAGCAGAGAAAAGCTTAAAGTCAAAATAAAAAGATAAAGAGAATAAAGAATTATTTTTTTTAGAAATGACAAAGCAGAAACATTCCTCTGATTGTGACGTCAATAGGTCGAGAGTACAATCAGCAAGAGAAGATCTATAATTAGCATCATCATCGTCCGTTTGACACGCTGGCATACTGACATGTGTTGAACGGCTTTAATGAATTGACTTCTAAATTAACCCATCTCTGACAAGGTTTTTATTTATCTCTCTTTCCCTATAGTCTATTTGTATTACTTCGCCCAATGTTTTACTTGGAACTGAACCTGCTACCTCAGTTGTTCTAAATCTATAACCAAAAATCTTTCATCCATTCTTTCAACGTAACCATACCACCAAAGTCTCATGATTTGCACACATCTCTCTATACTGTCCAGATTTAATATTTCTCTACGGTCATCACAACTAAACTTGTTTTAACACTCACATTACATATCCATTGCATCGTTCTCATATTTCTCCATGCAACACATGTCCTCAACCCTCAATGGCTAGGTTTCACTTCCATACATCAATACACTGCACACACATGCCTGATAAACTAGACTCTTCCCTTAGTTTACAATGGTAAGACTCTGCTGGTTAATAATGGCAGAAGTTTCCTGACCTTTCTTCATCTATTCCTATTTCTTTCAATTACACTAGCATCCGCTCCATCCTGTGCTCCAATATTATCACTAAAATAACAAACAACCTCAATAGTTTTTCCATCCAGACATACTTTCTCCACCTTCGAGTTCTCATTCATTTCATTTTCACCAAACAAAGGAATAGAGACTAATGACAATGATTACATTACAACCCCAACATTGACTAGGTTGGGAGGATAACATCATATGCAACAGCTAAGTAAGTTTTAAGGAATAAATATGCCTAACATCAAACGGAATTTCCATGAACAGAGTTTCTTCCCCAGAACTTCTCATCTGGGGCAATATATTGCCACAAGACTTCTTTCCTGCAGACTACAATATGGTCATCTTTGCAACTAATGTCAACAAGTATTTGTCAGAAACCGTCCTCATAAATAATCAAATTCTGTTTATTTCATTCATCATTTTCGAGCCATTTATCATATTCTTCATCATCTAATTGATAATCTATCCATCTATCCATTTATCTCATTAACCTTTATCCTAGAGTGGGTTTTGACCTTGATAACTAGTGACTAATTAATAAAATAATGATTCTGTTAAGCTTCTTTGTCTAAATCTCTTTATATAAAACTAAATGTCTGTGTGTGTGTGTGTGTGTGTGTGTGTGTGTGTGTGTGTGTGTGTGTGTGTGTGTGTGTGTGTGTGTGTGTGTGTGTGTGTGTGTGTGTATTATTTTTATATTCCGTATAGAAAAAAAGGTTAGAAAATCTACACTAAATCTAAAAGTGTATTCTTATGTAAAATTTAATGAGAAAGACAAGGGGATTATTAGGAGACAATCCATTTACAACTTAAAATACATCTTATTTTATGAAATTAAAATCATATATATAAACTTTTCTGCAAAAGACAATAGAAGTTGTCCTGAATATCTAAGTGCCCTTCTAATCTAAGGAAGCTATTGGGGTCGAACCTATTTATGTATTCCCTCTTAACCGATGGAAAAAGACTAAGTGTGTTAAGAATGCAGAGATTGACTTGATAATAAAACTCTGCATCCGACTTCAATAGGAAATATCATTTTTTTTCCAGCCATTTATGACAAATTGTTTTCTTAGATTTTCATATCTTTTCAATGTGTGCTCTTGGGTCCAGTCAAGATTTTCCCTAAATCGAACCGTTAATTCAATGACGAAAACTTTTTTTTTTTAATTACCAGACAAAATAACAGTATATGGACTCTGATTCATTAACATTATTTCGCTTGGAATTCTAAGTCCAATGAAACGTGCTAGTCTTTACAAATATCAAACTTGTGATATATCTCACTGCTGATACAATTCTCTATCTATATAAGAGCCAGGTACATCCAAGGATGGAGTACTGTTGCCATATCTGGGCAGGAGCTGCTAGAAAAAACTTATCATGCCTTGATAGAGTTCGTAACCTAGTAGGGGGGGGGGCGCCCTTTTCTCTTCCCTGCAACCTCTTTCTCACAGAAGAGATGTTGCTAGCCTGTCTCTGCTTTATCGCTTTTTTCATGGCAACTGCTCATCTGAGCTCCAATCTATAGTTCCCCCCCCCTTCGCAAAAAAAAAAAATTAAGAACTTTATTGACAGTCTCTAAACATATATTTGGTGACTCTGTAACAATTTCCAATACTTTATTATGTCTGTATGTATAACTTTTCAGAGGATGCTCATATCCAATGAGAATATGTTTGATGCTGTTAGTTTTTCAACATGCTCTTCATAGTAAGATATTATAAGTTGCCTTAATGAGAAAACTTTTTCAGGTTTTATGTATTTGAAATCCCACCATGTAATTTCTCGGTCCACTTGGTCCATGCGCCTTGTTTATTTGGACCTACACCTGTAGCAACATGGTGAATTTCTTTACAGAATTATTTTACTTTGATTTACAGAGGATTCTTTGGACTGCCAAATTGTAGGTAGAGACCTAGACCTGCCCTCTCACGTGCCCCAATGCCAATTATTTATTTTATCCGATTTTAAATATTTTGCACCTAATTATGCTTTCGAGTTTTCGACTTGTTAGTCCAGAGGGTTGGACATTATTCACTAGTGGGTCATAAAAGTCAAGCAGCATCTGGAAAAGTCACACTTTATCTAATTTATATTCCTCAACAAGTCGCAACGTCAGAAATTTTAGATTTGTTGATGACGTTTGTCAAGGAATCATGCACTCCTAGCAATTTTTTCATAAACTTAGTGATTAGGCGTTCCATTGTCTTAAGTTTTGTAAGTGACATCTCATAAATCTGCATAGATCAATTAGAGATAGAGAAAAACAAGAATCTTGACACTTTTTTTGCATATTCTGAGGATTCCATTCCATTCACATTCACAGAAAACCTTGTTTTATTTGCAAGATTCTTTAATTATGAATAATCTGCAATATTTTCATGGTTTTGTTTTTACCGCAGTTCATTTGCAGAGTTCCAGAGGCTGGTCAGTAGTTGTTCCATTTGTAATCTGGATTCTAAGGTTGTATCATCCATAAATGCCTTCATAAAAAAAATGGTTTTCTTATTAGTGTTGTTTTTCAGCATTACATAATATCATCTCCATTATCAACATGAACACTAGAGGAGAGACAACAGATCCCATCATTATGTAAATATTCAACTTTTGCCAGTTAGTTGAATTTTTATTATTAGAAAATATCATATACGTACATTTGAGATATACTAATATGAGATTTCTAATATCTTCCGAAAAAAAAATAAATAAATATAACGAAAAAAAAAAACTCCATTGCAAGTGTTTGCGGTTGGAGCGAGTATCCCTTAGCATGAGACTTTTGGCGTGTAACATTTCAACATTTCTTGCAGGTGAGTTTCCCATTCAGTATTTATGGCTTAACTAGCCAATCATATTCATGTAGTTCAGAAACCGGATGTCTTGCATTCATTATATCAGATACTGTTTATAACCATAGTGCTTTTACTCCTAGATTTCCCCGACAAGGTTATTTATTTAACCTAGACACAAATGTGAATTGTCGAAATTTAACCTCCATTGGTTGTGGGCGTTTGATTTGATTAAAAGGACCAAGAGGATTGTCGGTCAGTGGGTCGGTATTATTTTTTTAAGGTGTGCTTCTGGGTCCTCTTTCAGAACATTGAGGACCCTATTTTTTTTTTTTTTTTTTTTACATTGAACAATGTCGATTTCTTTCTACATTTCGTGTCTAGAAGCAATTTTTTATTGGGAAAAATATGTGAAATTCGAATAAAAAAATAATCAAAAGATTTTTTTAAATGTTTTTTACAAAGAGGTCACCACATATCAAATCCCGGAGGTCACTCAAGGATAAGGGTTAATGTGTATGTTCTAGTCATTGGGACAGTTGCGTAATAATCGTTTATAGAGGTAATTTGGTATAGTTACATCATTTACGAGGACGGCTGAACATGAACTTGTTTATGTTGGACTTGAAGATAATGATATTGTAGTCCACTGGAAAGCAGATCATCGGAACAAAATTCTACAGGTGGGCAGTTCTAAGGGCAGAGGCCTTGTTAATGGAATCCATGTTTAGGTTCATGCAACGATAGAGAGTGGGGGAACTTATTGATAGTGATTTTGGCTAGACGAGTGTTTTTTGTAAAGGATTGGCGAGGGGAGGCCATAGATTTGAGCTCAGTCGAACACTTGCCATGAAAATAGCGATAGAGCAGGAATAGGCTTGCAATGTCTTACTGAACTTATATTGAGTACAATACTTAGTTTTTTCTTTTTGTTTCTTTGTTTTTTAATGGAGAATAGACAACGCATTGCACATACATTGTCAACAGCCCCAGTAACTCTCACTTCTCCTTATTTGTCCCTCAGGTCTCGTCTTGAATGAGTGATATTTCTGGCAAAGGGAAAAGAAAAGGCTGAACACTAGGTCGGCAGATTCTTTGCATAAGCAGTCACTTGAGATGTCGGAATGTTTCTTTTTCTATTCCTATCTTCATGGTCATACAACTAATAAGGATGCTGGAGGTAAACGTTTTAACTACATTTTAACTACGTTTTTTGACGTTATCTGCCTGATAGTCAGGAATCCGAACCTTTGATTAACCCTGAAGGAGGTCATCCTATCAGCAGATAAGTACTGGGGCTGCTGTATTGCCATTTGGTGAATGGATTTTGGACCATGCAGCAGTTTCTGACGAGGCTTCTTGATGCCATATTAATGGGTACTGTTATGGCATTACCTTCCATGGTCTGAAAAAAAAAATCTTCGTTTCTTTTTCTCCCTTACTTTCCCTCTCTGCCCTGCTCTAACTCTGCCGACCTCTTCCACAAATCCTCACATTCAACCATGAAATGTCTCAAAAAGCAAAATAAGAGTAAACCCAGAACTCCAACCTCCAACGCAGATCCCCACTACCAGGTCTCCTACTCTAACATCAGGGGTCTACATTCCAACCTTCCAGAGATTAAAACCCAATTACAAGAGACCCAACCAGACCTATTGTTCCTGTGCAGATTCGGCAATGGATCCACTTTCTCTAGATGACTTTGCGATTAAAAGATACGCTAACTTTACATCCAAACCTGACCCCCAAGATCATCACGAGCATGGAATATATGCCTACATTAGAGATGGCTTTCCATGTATTTGTCCTATATGTGCTTCCGAGTAGCACTTGCTCACAGCACCACATTCATATTTGCCCTCTATTGTCCCCACAACATTGGAGTTACTATTTTTAAGAGCATCTCTGAGAAAATCGACCATATCCTGTCTGCTCACCCTTTGGCTAACATTCACGTCTGTGGTGACTTCAATGTTCACAATGTTGAATGGCTAGACCACTCAAACAAAACAGATGATGAAAGGAGGTACTGTCATTATTTCTCCATGACCTATGACCTAACTCAGATTATTCACGAATCCACCAGTGTGCTTGACACTGACGGTCAGTATGCAAGTTTCTTAGACCTTTTTCTTATAACTTGCTATGTTCACCCTTCGTTCTGTCTGCACTAGGATCTTCCAACCACTTGGTTGTCTCAGTTAAAATAAAAACAAAATATAATAAGTCCTCAGATGTACCTCTCCATCCTACAGCATATCGATACTCTATGGCTGATTGGAATAGCTTCTATGCATTTATCTTAGATATTCCTCTTCGAACCATGTTTAAAAGGAACGTGTTCGCTATAGTATTAGACATGACTGAATGGTTAATTATCAGTATAGATCGCTTCATACCCTCCAAGAAATTTCAGCAAAAGCTTAACAGCTAGCCATGGTTCTCTTCAGAATATGCTGCTGCCATTGCACACAGAAACCACTATTTCCACTGATTTCAACGAAATAGATGCAGTGAGATTGAAGCTGCCTTTAGGGCTGCCAACAACAACTTTAAAAGAGTAATAAAGAACGCAAGAGAGTTGTATGCTCAGTCTGTCGAGTCCAAAGTAGCTGAACAGTGGTTTGGTTCTCATGAGTTTTGGCAAACGTGTCCTCTATCCCAACCATCATCAATGGACCTGAGATAATCTCGTCAGAATCAGACAAAGCCAAACTCTTTACTAAGAACTTTGCAGCAAATTCTACTCTATGTCATCATGGCTACCTACCCCCTGCAACATACAAATAACTGTGCATGATGTTGTCAAGTTTATCAAAATCTTGATCCCAGTAAAACAACTGGTCCTGATGATATTCTAATTAAAAAACTTCAAAGCAAAACTAGTCCCCATACTTACAAAGCTGTTTAAAAGTTGTCTCAAGGAGAAATGCTTTCCAACACCCTGGAAAACCTCTTCAATCTTCTCTGCATTTAAAAATTCAGACGATCGGTCATCTCTTTTTCACTACGGACCAATCAGTCTCCTGTGCGTAATGAGTAAGTTGCTTGAATCTGTGTTAAATAGAGAAGTATTCAACCACCTCAGCAAATTGGAATCTGTGTTAAACAGAGAAGTGATCAGCCACCTTAACAAAAACAACCTCGTCAGTGACATGCAATATGGTTTCTGCCCCTCTAGATCTACAGCTGATGTACTAACAGCAATATCTCACAAGATTAGTGAATCTCTTGATGCAGGCTTTGTTTCTAGAGCAATTGCTCTTAACATATCAAAGGCTTTCGATAGGGTGTGGCATAAAGGCTTGCTACACAAGATCTCCAGCTGTGGAATAGCGCTGGAAATGTATTCTCAATTTATTTAATCATTCCTCTCTGGTAGGTTTATAAGTGTAGTGGTTGCTGGACAGAAATCAGAAGTTCACAGGATTAATGCCGGCGTCTCTCAGAGTTCCATCCTAGGCCTAACTCTCTTCTTGATCTTCATCAGTGATTTCTCCAAATCACATTTTTAGATCATTTGTAGAAATTTATGCAGATGACACTACCATCTATGGAAACATTTCTAAGATGAGAAACGATCAAGATCTCTCTGATTCTCTCTTCTCTGATCTTGAGCACATGGTGCAATGGGGAAAAATACAGCTTGTTAATTTTAATGCATTTAAAACCAAAGTTCTATCTTTCCATCACCAACGCTCTGACCCACATCTGGCTCCTATTGAAATGAATGGCGCTCACCTTGAGGATGCCCCATATTAGACAAACCTCTTGGTTTGACCTTCACTCCTGAGTTGAAATGGAGCACATACATCAAATCCATAGCCAAGGTCGCTGGAAAATGGTTGGAACATTCTACCGCTCAGTAGATATCTTACTGCGTGAGTAATTCTCTACCTGTATAAGAGCCAAATACACCCTAGAATTGAATAGTTGCCACATCTGGGCAGGAGCTGCTCGAATTATCCTATCTTGCCTTGACAGAGTTCAAAACAGACTTTGTAATCTAGCAGTTGAAACTTCTCTAGTAATTGACCAGAATGTCAGAAAGAGAAAGACAGAGAGTGTGTGTGTGTGTGTGTGTGTGAGAGAGAGAGAAAGAGAGAGAGAGAGAAAGAGAGAGAGAGAGAGAGAGAGAATAAGAAAAAGAGAGGGAAAGGGGAAGATAATATTAATATCGCTCTTTCTTTGTTATAATGTAGCAATTCAAGGATTTCATTTATTTTTACCTCATCTAACTTTATTACAGTTTCCTGAATTAAACCACTTCCAAATGCTCTATGAAACCCTGGTTTTTAATATTTTTCTACTGTTTTTGTTGTTTTTATTTTACTGGATTAATTCTTTCGGATTATAATGATTATTTCGTGGGTTTTTTTTTGGGGGGGGGGGTCATTTTATGCCAATCTTTTAAGATCTAAAATTAAAGAACCCACAAGTGTGCATGAGATAGCATCCTTGAGATTTGCATTGTAGCGTTATTTTACGTTTTCCACGCACTCATACACTGATATACACCAGCGGACGCTCAGATCATAATTATCTCCTTTTTCACCATGGTAAGAGACACTAAAATAAGGGACCATGAAAGCCAAAACACAAAGAGATTCCTTTTTCTTCCTTGTCTCGCCCCCACACACGTGGGCCAAAATGTACACACTGACTCCGAGGTATAGAAGACACATTCTCTCAACTTCTTCATTCAAGCACACACACACACACACACACACACACACACACACACACGCACACACACACACACACACACACATTTTATCGAACTTATGTATGTGTTTTGTACACATAATCCAACTGGGAGCCAACCTTTCTGGATTCGTGTTAAATAATAAATGCTTCAAACATATCGTCTTTGTTTTGTCTCTTGTTTTATTTATTTGCTTGTACGATACAAAAAAAAAAAAATAAAAGGAGAGATACTTCCCAAGCACCCACAGAACTCTGTAGTATGAATAATTTCTGAGATGCTTTTTATTCTCTTAAAATACTGCCACTACTACCACTACTACTACTACTACTACTACTAGTATCGCTTATTCTAAAAACAAAAAAAAAACACTTATGAGTTCCAAAACTATTAGAGACAATTTCCCCAATATTATAATGAAGCACCCTTGGTGTGCCTGCTATGTCATAGGAAGTCAAAAGTATGCTACTACTACGACCACGATCAAAGTGCAGTATCTGTTCTTCAGCTATTACACTTCAATTTCTTGTTCTCTGTCGGTGGAGGAGAAACCCTTCACGACTGAGACTATTTTTAAGTTTTGTTCCTTTTCTCCAGGTTAAAAAACGACCCTAGTGTCTAACTCTGTCCCGTGGGAAGGCACTTTAAATAGGTACTACGACTATTACTTTGATATATTTATCACAGTAACCGGGGTGATGTAGTTTCAGAATATATATTATTATGAGGTTATATCTGCATTGAAGATGAATCCCCCCCCCATAACTTTATATATTCTTAAACTCTAAAGCTATAGAAGGAGTTTGTGATTAAATAAACAATGAAACATTCAAGCATTCCATTTTATGCATTAGGTGTAAGTAACTAGCATTGCTTAAGAATCTTGTTCAGTGACGTGTAGAGAACTTTTTTAGACAGATGCTCAAGTAAAAAAAAAAACAGTTAAAACATAGTAATGGTCGGGCATAGACCTATAATATATTCCTCTGAAAAGGGCACTTTTAAAACAGGAGTAAAAGGGGCAAGTGCTTGGACACCCCTAGCATACTCCTCTTCGCGTTCCTGACCTTGTTAATTGTTTTTTATCAGCATTTTAAAAACATGCTGCTTTTTATTGCCAATTTCTTTTCTTAAATATATTTATTTTTAAATTGCATTAATTGGTACAATCTAGTTATAACCAAACTGTTATAAAACTATATTTAATTTTAAAGAAACTATTTAAGTAAAAAAAAGCTTTTCAGACTAGGGACCTCTACAGTGAAGGGGTAGGAATTTGCTGCTTGTCGTGTTTGTCAGATGTATTTATGATGAGGGAGCACCAGTGTTATTAGTTAAATCACTTGTTGAACAATCACAGGGATGCAGCATTGGATCGGTGGGGCAGGGGTTGCAGCTTGGCTAACAGTGCATGACCTATTAGATTACAGACTCTTTTTTTGGGTTCTGTCCAATAGAGAGAAACTAGTGGTTAATGCACCAGCCTTAGATGTGGATGTTGGTGACCTTCACACGGTTTCTTCTTTGCTAATGCATCTACTAATAGTTTCTACTTCTTGTATAGGGTCCAAAAAAGAGTCTCCAATCTTAACTAGGTTCCAACCTAGCTCCCATCGCCACAATGTTGCACCCCTGCGCCTGTTTTACAAGTATTTTAATGGTATGTGTTCTGATGAACTCGTTGCACTTCTGCCCCATCAATGTACATGTCCCCGACAAACCCGCTTACCAGCAAAATCACACTCCCTTCACTGTTGGGGTCCCTAAATGCCGGAAAACTTTCTACTCTAATAGCTTCTCCCCCCCCTCCCCCGAGCAGATAGACTTTGGAATTCCCTTCCTGCTATCTGCTTCTCTGACTGTACTGATATGCAGAAGCTCAAATGTAATGTAACCCGACATGTTGTTAATCTTTCTTAGGTATGGTCCCAATTAGTTGCCCCTTACGTCCAAGTGGCGATGTGCTTTGTTGGGGGTGAACGTGAGTTTTAAAAAAAATCTGATTCAACAATGAATCAGGAAAACCAATACCAACAACGGAATCGATCTTGTCGAAAAAGTTACACCATGTTGACTCATATGAATTTACTTTGAAATGAATAAA
>NC_136503.1:43446100-43451100 GCF_053919585.1 Euprymna scolopes
ATATAAGGTTTAATTGCATTATAACTTGATTCTAATCTTCATAAAGGAGCATAAAAGTCCTACAAAAATGTTCTGTCCAGGAATTAATTTTATCCATCCCAGGATGGGTATTGTTTTATTTTTCATATATTTTCCAGTAAAGATAAACCGATTTAATTGTGTTATTTTCTTTTTGTTCTCTCACATTTCATTTTTTTTTTTTTTTCTAAATCTTAATCACACACTTATATATTCCAAAGAAAGGAGGGAACCTCTTAGAATTGCGCAGGCGCAGAGACACACCTCAGTCTACAAGGAACAAGTCATTTCAATGATGGTTTAGATTCTGTTTGCTTTCGTGCCAAGGAAGAAACCTCTGGATGATAACAAAAAAGCGATTGGAAGAACAGACTCATTTAAAAAAGTCGTTTTAAATAAACTACTACTGTGAAAAGATTGGAGTTAATTAATATTTTTAGAATCGGTTTAATTTTTTTATCTCTTGATATTTAAATCTCATTAAAAACATATATGATTATAATAATGTTGGGTCCTGGATATGACCTTAAACTATATCCAGTGGTGAGGCCCCAGCTTGTGGGCTTTGGGGAGTGTGGAGCCACCCTTTAACCACCATTGCTCCCAGGTCCACTCTGACCCGGAGTGGTAGTACCTTTTAGGGTCCCAACTATGGGTTAAATAGAAACCGACTTGAAAACAACAAATATTTTCTATTAAAAACTTTTTCCTCAAAATCTTTGGATTCGGCATTAAATAACTCAAAAGGGTTGATATGCCGTAAAACAAAAACACTCAATCAATCAATTTATAATAATGTTGAGATTTTTTTTTTTTTTTTTTTACTCACTTTCAACCCTAACAAAACATATAGTCACTTAGACGTATGGGGCTACTATTTGGGATCGTGCCTAGGAAAGATTAGCAAGATGTTGGTTCACATTACATTTAAACTTCTGCGTGCTCTCCTCTGCATCTCACTGAAGTAACCAATGAAAAGTGAGCCTTTGGGTCGTCCTCAACTACGATTGGCCTATTTTAGTTTACTTGAATAAATTTGTAGAAAATAAAAAAATATTAAAATGAATAAAGAAAATATAATAGAAACTTTGTGTCCGTCTGTGATCAAAACTATGCCACCAATCTTTAAAATATCTTTTATATAATAAATATTTTTATTCATATAATTTTTTATTCATATTTTTGTTTTCTGAACATGGGATAAAAATTTAATGCTAGCAAATATATGTGCACTTTAGGTGTATAAATTTGCTAGGCTGTATTATAATAATACTAGCGGGGGTACCAGGCGTTGCCCGAGTGTTTGTTTCCGGGACGGGGGGGGGGAGTTTTAAATAATGTTATGGTAGGTAAGTAGGAAGGATCAAACCCGGAGTCATGAGTAAAAGTAGGAAAATAAAGTGTGAAAAAAAAACAAAAAAAAACATCTGCAACGTTAACAGTTCGGCCACCAAGAAAAGTCCATTCCAGTTGTTTAGGAAAAAAAAAAAAAAAAACACTATGGTAGGTCGGCGCGAACGTGAAAATATAATGTGAATTGTCCAGCAACCTAACCACTACGCCACAGAGCACTGCAGCTTAGTTTAGTGATTTTAAATAACTTAACATGATAGAACTACGAAGCCAAACCGGTGTTCTCTTCTCAACTGTTCCTTGTGAACGATCCCCAAACGGTGTTAAGTGGTGGCAGGGGGAGGAGGAATTTTTAAGAGAGAAAATATTTTACCATTTCCATTGATCTTAACCGATTTTGGCCGTGACTTCTCAGCAGAAAAAGTATAGAAATCTAAGATTATCGAGGAATTTGAGAACTAATAAGCCTATAACAAACCTCAGATATTGTTCTGCCGTTTGTGCATAATGTATTTGCATGAAATATCTTGATTTTTAATCCTATTAAGGTCAAAATCCCACGGGAAAAAATGAGTTCATTTTATTTATATAGAGATTATAATAATATTATAATAATATTATAATACAGCATCGGTTGTCTGTCTATCAGTTTGTTTATTTTCTACTGAAAAAGCCAAAAAAGCACAAAGCGAAACATCTAATTGTCTAAATTGCCAGAAGGGAAAAAAGTGTGTGAATATTACATACTAGCAGGGTAACCCGACGTTGCCCAGGATTAAATGATGATCAACGCTCCCATATTTTCATTGTCATCGAATTTGATGAAATAGCCTATTTTTCAATCAAATCGATTGATTTCCTGCTCTAATTGGGGACCCATTGCGATGCACCCAGAGGAAGCTTCACCAGCCTCTTGTAGTAACTACATTCACAATATATTGTAGCGAATATTGCACTGTAGAGAACCTACTGTTGATTTTATAAAATTATTTTTACATAAAATGACTTGCATTAAAGTTTAAAATGCAAATGTCAGTTATCATGCTTCAATTGTGCCCTACACAGGAACATTCATTTTGAACGCGCCCCTGTCATATCAAAGAAAATACTGTTTATTTTATATGCTTGGCATTACTAGTTATGCGGTGATAATGGCTTGAATTTAAGTTTAAAATGAAAAAGTCAAGTATTATTGTGAAATTGTGCTTTAAACAGAAACATTCATCTAGAATGCGCCTCTGTTATATCAAAGAACATACTGTTAAACATTTCCGCTTGTGAGGTAATAAAACTTCTCAAATGCATTTGTGATGTTAGGCTGTGTAAGATGTTTACTTTGGTCAAAATCGCTTGTTCCTTCTTTCATCGGATTACTTTGATTATCGATTATCAATACTTATCAAACCTATGACACAAAACCTATCTAAAAACACAGTCAGGCACATAAAGTACTTTCGTGTGAAATTTCATAAAAATCGACCCAACTATTTTCGAGTCCATCGGGAACGAACTCATAGACACATTTTGTTGATAGTAGACACAGGGATAAAGATTATCTATATAGAAAGTCGGAGATTTGGAATTTTACTTTTTAACTCATTTTATTTTACTACGGCTTTTCAAATTAAATGACATCCACACGTTCTGTGGAGTGTGATTGTTTTTTTTTTTTTTTTTTTTTTTTTTGTTGCGTTTTTTTAACGTTCTCTTCTTCTGTCTATCGAAAAAAAAGGGTTGTTTTCTTTACTTTTCATATTCGCCTACGTTTTAAGTCCATTCATGTATAAGTATGATTGAGATGATAATAATAAAGGACAACTCGCTAAAAAGCGAAAAGAAAATTACTTCATTAACTGGTAATAAACATTGGACTATATTTTTTTTTCTATTTTTATGGATTTACTAGCATTTCAGCCCGGCGTTGCCCGGGTGTTTGGAGGTGTATGCTGAGCAAAAAAAAAAAAAAAAAGCGGTCAATTTTTTAACTTTGACCCCTATTCTGGCCCCTTAAAATTTATTGTTTTGGGCTCAAATCAAGTTATTAAGTTATATCCATGTCCAAGGAACCTATATCTAAAATTTCAAGTGTTTAGACCCAAAATTGTCGGAGGAGTTTGGTAGAGTTCAAATCGTTGAACTTTGACCCCTTAACAGCCAAATTTCTGTCCGAAAACCGATTACAAAGATTTTCCCAAATCTCAGTACCCTGTATATCAAATTTCGAGTCAGTAGACTGAAAATTGACACAGTTATTGCGTAGGAAAATGTACACACACACACACACACACACACACACACACACACACGTTCACTTTTATATATATAATAGATAGATAGATTTCCATTAATCATCATCATAATCATAATCATCATCACCACCACCACCATCATCATCATCATCATCTAGATTCTTACACAGACCATCATCATCGATTGTTTACTGTCAATAACCTGTAGGGTTCTTTTGGAATCCGAGCGACAACAAGTCTGCCAGATTTCCAGTGCTCTTTACCTCTTTTGTTAACTATTGCAAATGACTTTGTGATATCGCAACAACCGCTTACCATTGATTTCTCGCTGGTAACAGCCATTTGTAATCTCTGGAACTTGGGTGGCAAAAAGCTCCTTCAAAGTCTTAGCGTTCTCCACACTTTCACAGTGGACGTTTTCCTCGTTGGTCTTTTCATTTTCCTTGACCTTTCATGACTATTTGGTATGGCGTTAACCGAGATGCAGGGAGAGAGCGTCACTCCTTTCCATGGAATACCCCACTTATCCTTGATCCTCACCCTTAATGCTGACGCTACTATTTTGGTGGGAGGGGGATAGCAGCTTTTATCGTTTTATTTCTTTTGGTCTCATGTGGTCTTGTTCTGTTTGTTGTTGTTGTTGTTGTTATTATTATTATTATTATTATTATTATTGGCCCACAAAGAGCTTTCACACAGGTCATCAAAGATCTCATTGATTACAGCCTGTGGTGTTCCCTGGAAGCTGAGTGACAACAAGTCTCCCCAGATTTCCAGTACTCTCCACTTCTTTCGATGTCATTTGCAAATGAATTTGCATTATCACAACAGCTGCTTGCCATTGATTTCTCATTTGGCAGCGGCCATTGGTCTTTACTGGAATTTGAGTGGCAATAAGCTTCCCCAAGGTTCCAGTTCTCTTGGCACTTATATAGTAGAGGTCTTGTCAGTGCTCACCCCTCGGTCTTTCCTTCCTTCTTGACTACTTGCATATTTGGTTTCACTCTTTTTTTTTGGGGGGGGGGCAGTGATGTGGTAATGGAGGGATGGGGTGGGTTAAGGAAATTATAGGTATGCAGCTTCAGTGTTCTTGGTTCCATGTAGCGCTTCATGTTTTGTCTCTGTGTCAGTTTGGTCTACGCTTTTGGTTCGTGTGCATTAGTCTCCACATCCAAGGATTTTCCTTAATATTTCAGCTGTTTTCATTATTGTTGTTCATTGTATTTTTCCAGTCATTCCTCTGATTCCAATTTCTCCCATTCTTTTTTCAAAGTTTGCCGGGATTGTTCCCAGTGCTCCTACTATTATCGGTATTATTTTGATTTTCTTCATCTTCCATATCCCTTTTAGCTCTCTGTGTATTTGCTCCGTTTCTCCTTT